>NC_069500.1:1284346916-1284646916 GCF_027579735.1 Bombina bombina
GGTCTATAATTGAATGAAGTATATATATTTATATATGCTAATATACATATATATTATTTATGTGTTAATATTTGTATATACACATATAAACACATAAATATATATGTATATATATATATATATATATTTAAACGTTACTGTCCATCGCTGCATGATTTACCTCCTTCCCTGCGCTAGATTCTGTGCCGTGTCTATTGGTATCAGAACGATGCTCCCATTGGAGCCTATAGAATCGCGCTCTCATGAGCGCAAAGCTTCTATGCAATGCGAACGTGAGGTTGAGTTCGCATTGTTCTGAACTTATAATACCAGAGCATGCAAATGTAAGCGCAATTTTGCGCTCCACTCATAATCTAGCTTAAAGTGTTTTAAGAAATAAAACCATAAAATTACATTAAAATGTGAATTGTATAGTTAATTTTTTTATAATCCTATTTTTCATATCACATAGCGCAGTTTAGGCATTTTTTGGACAAAGGTTTCACAAGGTATCTGTCGCTCCATATGTCTATTTGACATATCCATCTGTCTGAATAGATATATTCTAGTGATAGGCTACAATTCCTTTTCATGAGTCAGTATATTTTGACATATGGAAACTTATTGGCAACAGAAGGTACAGGATCATCTAAAAATACAGTTTTATAAAAGCTGTAGAAGTTCAAGAATCTATTGATATTTAATTACATGAACTACCATAGTGTGTTTTACAAAAACAGAATGATTGCTTGTATTAGCATGGAAGTAGTAGTTTTGTTAGTATGCATCATGCTAAATATATAAATTATAGTAGTCTACTCTTAATTCATTAACACCTAGATTGCGAGTTTTGCGCAACTAAAGTAGCGTTATTTCACCCTCCATAGCGCTGCCATTACGAGTTTTTGAAAAGCCTCCTTGTGCGTGCTGATATGGCGGCGGTAAACCCCCATACCGCACAAAAGCCAAGGGCTGAGAATACGTGCTCGAGCACACTTTCCCTCATAGACATCAATGGGGAGAGAGTGTTAGAAAAAACCTAACACCTGAAGTGCAGAATGGTGATCGCCGTAACACAACACCCTAACATAAACCCCAAGTCTAAACACCCGTAATCTGTTGCCCCAACATCGCAGCCACCTAAATAAAGTTATTAACCCCTAATCTGCTGCTCCCAACATGGCCGACACAATAATAAAGTTATTAACCCCTAATCTGCCGCCCCCGACATCACAGCCACTAATAAAATCTATTAACCCCTATTCCGCCACTCCCTGACATCACCACCACTAAATAAAGTTATTAAACCTTAAACCTCCGGCCTCCCACATCTCCGCCACTAAATAAACCTAATAAACCCCTAAACTGCCAGCCCCCCACATTTCAAAACACTAAATTAAACTATTAACCCCTAAACTTAACACCCCCCTAACTTTAAATTAACATTACAATATAACTCTGTTTAAATAAATAAAAACTTAACTGTGAATAAAATATAAACCTAACATTAAACTATAAATTAACCTAACATTACTATTCTAATAAAATAAAAAAAACTACCAATTAAAATATCTAAATTACAAATTTAAAAAAACCTAACACTACGAGAAAAAAAATCTAAGTTAAAAAAAAAAACAAATCCTACGAAAAATTAAAAAAGTTTACCAAAAATAATAAACACTAAAATCACGAAAAATAAAAAACACTAAGATTACAAATAAAATAAATGAAATTATCAAACATAAAAACAATTACAACTAATCTAATAGCCCTATAAAAATAAAAAGCCCCCTCCCAAAAAAACACCCCCCCCTAGCCTACAATAAACTACCAATAGCCCTTAAAAGGGCCTTTTGCAGGACATTGCCCTAAAGAAATCAGCTCTTTTACCTGTTGGGTGGTGGGTTTTACTGTTGTGGGGGACTTTGTTTTTTTTTACAGGTAAAAGAGCTGTTTAACTTAGGGCAATGCCCTACAAAAGGCCCTTTTAAGGGCTATTGGTAGTTTATTGTAGGCTAGGGGGTGTTTTTATTTTGGGGGGCTTTTTATTTTTAGAGGGCTATTAGATTAGGTGTAATTGTTTTTATTTTTGATAATTTCGTTAATTTTTTTCTGATGTTTTTTATTTTTTCGTGATTTTAGTGTTTAATATTTTTGGTAAACTTAGATTTTATTATTTATTTTTATTTATTTTTCGTAGGATTTGTTTTTTTTAGTTGTAATTTAGATTTTTTTAATTGGTATTTTTTTAAAATTTTATTAGAATAGAAAGGTTAGGTTAATTTATAGTTTAATCTTATTTTTTTTTTATTTCACAGGTAGGTTTTTATTTATTAAAATATAGTTATATTGTAATTTTAATTTAAAGTTAGGGGGTGTTAAGTTTATTGGTTAATAGTTTAATTCAGTGTTTTGCAATGTGGGGGGGGCGGCGGTTTAGGGGTTAATAGGTTTATTTAGTGGCGGAGATGTGGGAGGCCGGAGGTTTAGAGGTTAATAACTTTATTTAGTGGCGGCGATCTCTGGGAGAGGCGGAATAGGGGTTAATAACTTTATTATAGTTGCAGCGATGTCGGGGAGTGGGTGTTTAGGGGTTAAAATATTTAAATAATGTTGGCAATGTGGGTGGGCAGCAGATTAGGGGTTAATAAGTTTTAAATAGTGTTTGCGATGCAGGAGGGCATCGGTTTAGGGGTTATAAGGTAGTTTATAGGTGTTGGTGTACTTTGTAACATTTTAGTTATGAGTTTTGTGAAACTTTTTTGTTACACAAAATCCATAACTACTGCAATTCGATGGCGATATGGTTCGTATCATTTTAGGCTGTAACGCAAGCATTTTAGCCTCATCGCACAACCTGTAATACCGACGCTATGGAAATTCCACACAAAAACGTCATTTGACATTGCGTTAAAGGCTAAATTGCTTGCGGTATAGCTACAGACACGACTCGTAATATGCGTTCCTGGCCATTACGCTGAAATTGCCATTTTTTCATCGTTAAAAGCCACAGCGCAAAACTCGTAATCTAGGTGTAAAATTATTAATTGTTGTACAACTGATTAATCAAATATAAGAAAGAACTTGAGAATAATAATGAGCTTATTACTGTGGTAATAGTCATGGGAGACCCTATATACACATCAAAGTTATATAACTATATAACTTTAATAATCGCTTCTTCTTTTAACATTATTGGTTAGAAAAAAAATTAGAAGACTATCAAGGCATTCTGGAAGAAAAGTACTGCCCAGTGTCAAAAAGCTGTGCCTCGGTCACAGGTCATGGGTTCTCCAGCAGGATAATGACCCAAAACATATCTCAGAAAGCATCCAAGATTTTATGACAAGAAAATATTGGACAGGGGGGGGGGGCAATTTCATTATTGGTATTTAAGTATACCAATAGACACTAATTTCTTGAGGATAAACCCCTTTTTGTGTTGACTATACATTTTATTAAAAAAATAATTATTATTTGCAACAAGGCGCTTATAATAGGCCATCAAAAAGGCGTAGAGACCCCCAAAACCCCATGTTCTAAAGCCCTGAAAAGCTCCTCTTTAAAATAAAGCCCCATATAGATTTTAATAGCCAGGTTATCACTGTGGTAATAGTCATGGGAGACCCTATATACACATCAAAGTTATATAACTATATCCAAGGACCATTATTTATAGAAATATAATCGCTTCTTCTTTTATTGTTTAGAAAAAAAATCAGAAGACTATCAAGGCATTCTGGAAGAAAAGTACTGCCCAGTGTCAAAAAGCTGTGCCTCGGTCACAGGTCATGGGTACTCCAGCAGGATAATGACCCACAACATATCTCAGAAAGCATCCAAGATTTTATCACAAGCAAATATTGGAACATTACAAAGTGGCCTTCTGTGAGTCCAGGGGATATTTATCAAAGATCTGGCGGACCTAATCTGACAGTGCGGATCAGGTTCGCCAGACCTCGCTGAATGCGGATAGCAATACACTCTCCGTATTCAGCATTTGTGAGCTGCTGGTGCAATGCCGTCCCTGCAGATTCGCGGCCAACCAGCCGCTAGCAGGGAGGTGTCAATCAACCTGATCGTACTCGATCAGGTTGATTTTCGGCGATGTGTGTCCGCCTGCTTAGAGCAGGCGGACAGGGTTATAGAGCAGCAGTCTTTATATTGCTGCTTCATAACTGCTGTTTCTGGCGAGCCTGCAGGCTCGCCAGAAACACGGGCCCTCAAGCTCCATCCGGAGCTTGATAAATGGGCCCCCAGATGTAAATCCCATTGAAAACCTGTGGAGAGAACTGAAACTTGCAGTTGGTAAAGGACACCAATCAAACCTGAGAGAACTGGAACAGGATGCTCAAGAAGAGTGGGCCAAAAAGTGCAGAAATGTTATTCAGAGCTACAGAAAGCTCTTGATTGCAGTTATTCTCATTTATTTGTTTAAATAAAGTAATTTGTGAAGTCATAAATCAAAGGGGAAGTTCCTGTTTTATTACATTTGAAATAAGGATTCCTGGCTACCAAATACTTTTGCCATTTTTTACTTAATTTAGAGAAAATTATGTGTTGTCCTAAAAAATTGGAAAGGTTCCAATATTTTCTGCCTCATTGTACAATAAAGTAATACTTAAATGTAAGCAGCATCTTAAAACTTGAGAACAGCTCAGCATAGGGGTGGAAATGGATAAGCAGTTAAGGGGTTAATGGGACATGAAACCCAAACATTTTCTTCATGATTCAGACAGGTCATACACTTTTAAACGACTTTCCTATTTACTTCTGTGATCTAATTTGCTTCATTCTTTAGGCACCCATTTTTCTGAAGGAGCAGTAATGCACTACTCGAAGCTAGCTGAAAGCCAATGACAAGAGGCATATATGTGCAGCCACCAATCAGCAGCTTCTGAGCCTACCTACGTATACTTTTCAAAAAAGGATACAAAGAGAACGAGACAAATCAGATAATAGAAATAAATTGTAAAGTTATTTAAAATTGCATGCTTTGTCCAAATCATGAAAGAAACAAGTTGTACCTTTTCTTATTTTTCTGCAGCTCATTTTGAAATGAAATTCAATTTACAGTAGTTACAATAAAGCACTTTCTCAATGGCAATGCAGTGGCGTCACAAGGGTTGGTGTCACCCGGTGCGGTAAGTCATGGTGTCACCCCCCCCCCCCAGAAAGCAGACACACACAAAAACACAGGCAAACACACATACAAACACTCAGACACACTTAAAAACATACTGAGATGCACACACAAACACTCGGAAACACACTCAGACACACACACAAAAACACACACACAAAAACACTGACACACAAAAACTCAGACACACACATACAAAATATGTAAACTGCACTGCATTAATTATGAAGCTCATGCTCCCTGGCTCAGCAGAACATCAAATGAAAGATAAACAGAGCACTCTAAAATAAATCACTGAAGAAAAGGTTTAGGCGCACAAACTATGAAAATTCTGCTCTCTGACTCTGTTCCAAGTCTGTCAGTGCACAGCCCTGGGCCGCATGTCACTGAGCAGTGAGCACAGATAGGCAGGCAGGTTTAGGCTAGCAGCGCAACTTTGCAAGCCCCACGGCACACCCACAACATTCATAGTGAAATTGGGCAGGGGAGGAGCAAAGTACAAACAAGCAAAAGCAGCCAGGAAAACTATTTGTTGAAATTGCAGTACTGGCTCAAGGGGCAAAAAAATTGTGTGGCTACAACTTCCCCAGTCCCACTAATGTTCACAAATGCCAGCCTCTAATAAAATAATCTATGCATCTCAACATTGTATTTCTTTGAATTTCAATAAAATGTAAAAAAAAAAAAATAAAAAAAAAAATATTTTTTTTTTTTTTTTTTTTTGGTGTCACCCCCTGGAGGGTGTCACCCGGGTGCGGCCCGCCCCCCCCGCCCCCCCCTAGTGACGCCACTGTGGCAATGTGTTGATTATCTGGTGAATAAAGCAATTTGGAAAGTTTTATAATATATTGCAGTAGTTTTGTAAAGATTTTAAAATGTCTCTTTAATAAATTTGTATTCCTTTGCTTTTGGTCTAACATCCCATAATTACAAGGTAAAAATGAAATAATAAAAAAGGTGCACTTGCAGTCTTTCCTATGTGAAAAAAATATCTTGCAATGCTGAAGAGGAAGTTAAAAAAGAGGGCTCTGATCTGACTGCCAAGTTATATAGAACTAGAAGTTCCAAACATACATGAAATAGAGGCAGTCCTATCCAGGGTCAACTGTCCAGATCAATATAGTTTAGGAGTCAGCCTACTCCAGTTTTACTCCGATAACTTTGTAGTTCCATGGGGTAGGCCAGAAAATCCTTTTTTAAGTCAAGCCATGTTGTAATAACATGAAGTATCCACTGGTGAGTTGTCCCTTTTTTCGTGTGAGAATGAAAGCTCCCAGGTGACAGTGTAGCAAATGGTTTAGGGTCAACAAATGTTAGTCTGATAACACTAGACTAAATGTCTCCTGGACACAGTAAAACTGCCTAGTTAGTAGCCAATTATTACCCCGGGGGCACCTTCCCAGGGCCAGAGGAGCCACAGCAAATTAGTTTCCCAAATATGGCATAGCTAGGCCTGTAGAAAATTGTGGCAACTGCAACTTGACATCCCCACATGTTCCCAAGTAATGCTGCAGAAAGTAGGCCTTTCAGTCCAAGAGTACACAGTTTGTTCTTCATAGGATTTAGCTGGGTAAGAATTGCTTGTGGACTTAAAGGGCCATGATACCCAAATGTTGAAACACTTGAAAGTGATGCAGCTTAGCTGTAAAAAGCTGACTAGAAAATATCACCTGGACATCTCTATGCAAAAAAGAAAGATATTTTACCTAAAAAATTCCTCAGTAGCTACATCCCATTGTAAAGGACTTCTAAGCAGCAAATCAGTATGTCTGTCCTGGGACAGCTAATAATGTGAGCGTACGTGCAGACTCATCTTATTTCCCTATTCAGTTTAGGAAGTTTACTATGAAATCTCATGAGAGTTAAGTGAAATCTCATGAGATCACAGTAAAAGAGTTCATGACCTCAGCACTGCTGATGCTGATTGGCTGCAGTTCATTTCTTCATTTTTTTACCTGCAGCTGGGCAGCAGCTGAAGTATATTTTTTTTACACAGAGCTTACTCTGCTGAGCTGAGGAAATTGTGAGGTAAAATATCTTCCTTTTTTACATAGAGAATGCTCAGGTGATATTTTCCTGTCAGTTTTTTACATTTATACAGCACCAGTTTTAAGTGATTTAGCATATGAGTATTATGTCCCTTTAACTGGGTATGGATCCAGGGTAGAAATGTAATGGTGGAAAAATCACCAGGCCGGTTATGAATGTTCACGGTAGCTGTAGAGGTCTTCCTACTTGTACAAACAGTGACCATTACTATAGGGCATGAATCTTGTGACAGACATCCCAAGTCTCCCTGAAGTTCAGGGAGTCTCCCTGATTGTAATAGCGGCTCCCTGATGCCAGCAAATGGAATGCAATCTCCCTGAAACTCCAAGTACCATGATCCAATGTGGCCCAAATCCGGAAAAATATTTCTTTAAGGAATGCCTTTAGTTGCTCGGACGTTATAGAACCCTCAAAGCATGCATCAGTAAACAAAACGCCCCCAGTTATTCTAATAAAATAAAAACACAAATATTACCTTATTTACTGCACGTAATTAAACTTCGTATTCTAAAATATTTAAGTATTCAACAAGCGTAAAATCACTGGAAAATAGGTTTGTTGTATGTGGTTGTGCAATAAAGCTACTTTTTAATGTGACTTTAGTGGTTTATTGTATGTGTAAAGCTACTTTTTTATGTGACTTTAGTGGGAAGCTACTTTAATAATAAGTCTCTATCTTATTTAGGGTTTCAAGGTGTCCAATATATAACTGGGAGGGGGGGAGGTGGCGGCACAGTAGCAGGTGAAGCCACCTCCCTGAAATTAGTTTTTGCAGGTTGGGATGTCTGTTGTGACTTACTCCACATTTGAGCATTTTGCTGGTCACCATATGTTTTTAAGATCTCATATGTATTTGAAAATGCAAGGAGCATGTTTGCCTCCAGATCCAAAAAATGCTTGCTAAGAGAATGCTAAGTAACTACAGTACAAAATACATACAGCAAGCTCAATCTGCTTTATCCGGATCACAGGAGGTGTTAGGAAAAGGCGAGTCTTGAACAAGGCCTCAGCCTCACACCTCTCTGTTCTTCTAAACTGAGGAGGGCTTCAATATTTATAACATACTCATCAGCACACATAATACATGTGAAATATAACTAAATTAAACTTGGCTGGTCGATATGTCTAGAGAAAAACTGCCAACTCATCAACTCGACAACTCAGCCTCTGAAACAAGTGGCCATCTTGGTTGCTACCAGGAAACGTCCCACAGGTAAACCAAATTTACAGTACACTGTCCCTTTTTCTCTCTTCCACTGTCTCACTCTAGATGGATACAGTAGATAGATAGATGAATAATTCACTGTGTATATTTGCTATATGTTTATATTACTTGATACACTCCAAACACTCTAGGATACACTCCAAACAATTCTAATGTTTTGTTGGTCTACTTTCTGCCATCAATCTAATATATTTCATATAAACACAACATTACATTTTGGCTAATTTAGTGAAACATGTAAATTCTTTACTGTTTATGTTGTGTGTGCTTGGTTTATTTATTTACATGGTTTATTACTTATTCTGTATGTTTAAGAATTGCCCATTCTCTACAAATGAAATTATACATACAGTGCAAGTTACAAGTTAATTTGGAAAAAAAATCACTGCACTTTTTTAGTTTTTTGCTTAGTAAAAGCCTCTGTTTCTCTTTGAAACATTAATGAAATACCAATAAATGATGCATACCTCAAGGCAAAATTCAATATTCACCCTTGGTATAATTTATTTACTTTAAATAATACAATAGCTTGTGTAATAAAAGTGACAGTGCTATAGTGTGTGGGGATTTAATAATGTCCACTGAACATAAAGTTGATGCTCGCTATCTGCAGTTGAACATTTGATGATCATTACTTTATCCCCCTCACAGTTAATTCTTTCTTGTAAATATAGATATTTCACCAACAACCCCACAATAGACTACAATTCATGTGACACACTTTAGGTTAATACAATATCTATTATCTATCTATCTATCTATCTTCTATCTATCCATCCATCCATCATCTATCTATCTAGCAATCTATCTATCTATCTATCTATCTATCTATCACTGTATCTATCTCTGCATCTCTCTCTCTCTCTCTCTCTATCTATCTATCAATCAATCAATCAATAATCTATTTATCTATCTCTGCATCTATCTATCTATATATCTATCTTTCTAGCTATTATCTAGATAACAAAAATGGTACCGCACTGCTGCACCCTCCTCCCAACCACAGAGAGTGAAGTGGCCTGCCTATTGTCTTTCTCACACCTCACTACCTGCCCTCTTGACCCTTTTCCTTCACATCTAATACCTTCTCTGTCTCCCACCCTCAATCCAGCTCTTACCCACATATTTAACCTATCCCTTTCTACCGGCTTATTCCCTACCTCCTTCAAACATTCAAAGGTCACCCCCATTCTCAAAAAACCCTCCCTTGACCCTAAATCTCCTGCAAACTACCACCCCAAATCACTGCTCTAGCTAGCTTCAAAAATACTAGTTTTTGATTGCCTAACCCACTTCCTTTCCTCCAACTCACTGCTCGACCCCCTGCAATCTGGCTTCTGTCCCCAACACTCAACTGAGACTGCCCTCACCAAGGTTACTAATGATCTCTTTTCTGCTAAAAACAAAGGTTACTACTCTATACTCATTTTACTTGACCTCTCTGCTGCCTTTCGACACTGTTGACCATTCCCTTATCTTACATACTCTCAGCTCTCTTGGGCTCTGTGACACTGCCCTCTCCTGGATTCACTCTTATCTCTTTAACAGATCCTTCTCTGTCTCTTTTGCTGGTGACTCCTCCTCTCCATTGCCTCTGTCTGTTGGAGTACCTCAAGGCTCTGTCCTGGGTCCTCTACTCTTCTCTATTTACACTTCTTCACTGGGTAAACTTATCAACAGCTATGGCTTCAACTACCACCTCTATGCTGAGGATACCCAGATCTACCTTTCCACCCCTGCACTCTCTCCAATTCTCACATCAGCGACTTCTTATCTGGCATTTCCTCCTAAATGGCCTCTTACCCCCTAAAAATAATCATTTCCAAGACTAAACTACTTCTAATCCCCCCTACAACTCTACTACAGTTTCTAATTTTTCCATCACTGTTGGCAGCACCGCTATCTCCCCATAACCCCAAGTCCGCTGCCTTGGGGTCACACTTGACTCAAGTCTGTCCTTCATTCCCCACATCCAATTGCTCTTTTCATCCTGCCACAGCCACCTACGCAATATCTCCAAAATTCGTCCATTTCTGAATGATTAAACTACTAAACCTCTAATCCACTACCAGGTAATTTACCAACTTGACTACTGTAATAACTTGCTAACTGTCCTCCCTCTCCCCGTCTCTCTCCCTTTCAATTCATCCTTAATGCATCTGCCAGGCTAATCCACCTCTCTCGACGCTCCGTTTCAGCTGCACCTCTCTGTGAGTCCCTTCACTGGCTCTTCATTCACAGAAGAATTAAATTCAAAATTCTCACCCTGACCTACAAAGCCCTAACCAATGCTGCCCCATCCTACCTGTCCTCACTCATCAACAAATATATTGCAGCCTGCCCCCTAAGATCCAACAATGACCTGCTCCTTGTGTCCTCTACAATCACCTCTTCTCATGCTAGACTACAGGACTTC
Organism: Bombina bombina; assembly: GCF_027579735.1. Classification (NCBI taxonomy): domain Eukaryota; kingdom Metazoa; phylum Chordata; class Amphibia; order Anura; family Bombinatoridae; genus Bombina; species Bombina bombina. Next base: position 1,284,357,729 of record NC_069500.1, read on the forward strand.
TCTTGTGCAGCACCAACCATCTGGAACGCACTTCCTTGGGCTGTCAGACTCTCTCCTAACCTCTCCTCCTTTAAATGTTCCCTAGGGAAGCCTATCACTCGACTCATTAACAAATAAACTTCACTAACTTAACAGTTGCCATAATCTATCTCCTCACTAATATTATTTTCACCTTTGCAGTCCCCACCTGCTGTTTCCCATCCTCCTACCCATTTAGATAGTAAGTTCCCACAGGAATAGGGCTCTCAATCCCCCCTGTATTTGTCTGTAAAATGTTGTCATTTATTGTATATTTTCTCTGTTGTACATTTATCCTTGTACCCATGGGCAGCGCTGTGGAATCTGTTGGCGCTTTATAAATAAAGAATAATAATAATAATAATAATAATAAATATATCTATTTTCTATCTATCTATCTATCTATCTATCTATCTATCTATCTATCTGTGTCTATCTATCTGTGTCTATCTATCATTCATCTATCATCTATCTATCTATCTATCTATCTATCTCTGTTTCTATCTCTGCATCTTTCTATCTATCTATCTATCTATCTATCTGTGTCTATCTATCTGTGTCTATCTATCTATCATTCATCAATCTATCTATCTATCTCTGCATCTTTCTATCTATCTATCTATCTATCTATCTATCTATCTATCTATCTATCTATCTATCTATCTGTCTGTCTGTCTATCGATCTGTCTGACTATCTATCTATCTATCTATCTATCTATCTATCTATCTATCTATCTATCTATCTATCTATCTATCTATCTATCTGTCTGTCTGTCTGTCTGTCTGTCTGTCTGTCTGTCTGTCTATCTATCTAGCTATCTGACTGTCTACTTATCCTCTGGTGCAGTGCATTATCAAAAAAATGTCTCCTCTTTTTGTTTTAGTCTGGGCCAATACAGCCTATTAAACACAAATCCCCCAAAACATTTATTTAAAAATATAGCTATATTTGTCTAGAAAATATCCAGTAAAGTTCAAAACCAGTACACAATGATGTAAGAAAGAAAACAATTATTAGCATTTCAGTAAACTTTTGCAAATGCCACTATAAATATTGTCAGCAAATGTGTGAAACTTCAAGTGCATTTCTCCTCCTTGTTAGGGTAATCTATTCAGACATATATTTTCCAGAGCTCATACTTATGGAAGCTGGGAAAATTAAGCACTGTGAACAGTAGGTCATGCTCTTTACATACATTATGAGAGTGGAGGGCCCTCTAGTGGGCCTGTAACATCACTAAGGGATTACCAACTTGAAGTCTGGAGATTGTGTTTGTTTGTTACATTGTTGCAGGAGAGGAGGCGGTGTTTTGTTCTTACCTTTATAGGGTCCTGCAGCAGAGTATCCGGCCTCTTTTTGGTTCCAGACTTCAAGAGGAAAGTTTCTGTGTCCCTGAAGGAAGTTTTGCTGATGGATAGATCCAGGAGGAAATCTCTACCACCCAAAAGATATAGAGAGGTTGTGGAGATGTCATCCAGGAAGAGAGGACCTGCAAGACAAGCAGAGGAGCATGGGTTTGATGAAATTGTTCCCCCCACCCCTCCCAAAAGGCCTACCCAGAGGAGTTTCAATAAGGGGAAAGGACAGGCTAATAAGGGGAAAGGTGGTGCAGGGAAAAAAGGGGGGTGGCTCTGTAGGGCCCAGGGATGTGTCCCTTTCTCAGCCGGGGTGTATGGGCGGTGTGGAGGCCCAGGCCGGCACTAGTGGGGGGCGGGAGGCCCCTGGGGAGAGGTGTGAGGCGGGCAGGGGCCCAGCTGTCACCGGAGGGTGTGAACAGGCTGGGGCTCTGCCTGCATTGCCACCGGCAGCCATGGCGGCGGTGCTAGCCCTGGCCCAATCACTGGCTTCTGTGATGCCTGAGGCTCAAGGGCGGGGCGGGAGCGCGGCCCTGGCTGGCGGTGGGGTTGTGGCGAGTGGGGCAGGTGTGTCAGGGACCACGAGGCCCCACATGGCAGAGTGCGCAGCAGGCCCGTCCCTCTCGGATGGCGGGTCGCGCGAGATGTTCTCCTCCAGCTCATCGGAGGAGGACGAGTGCGGCCGCCATCTTGGAGGGAGGGTCAGAGGTCCGGAGGACACCGCCCGCGACCGGAGCGGCCCAGGTAACTTGGGGAGGCTCCCGGTCGCGGGCGGGGCGGCAGAGGGCAGCGCACAGCGGAGGCGGCAGGACTTACCGGTCGTCATTAGGGCGGCTGGGGCGGCAGGATCTCAGCAGCGCGGCGAGGAGGCGAGGCCTAGTACAAGCGCGCATGCGCACACGAGTACTGATGGGCCGGTAGTGTGGGCGCAGGAGCGCCAAGGACTGGTGGAGGCTGGCTGGAGGTGTGAGTCTGTGGGGTTGAGAGCTGTGGGGCCTACGCAGACGGCGCATGCAGACATGAGTAGCGGAGGTACAGGCGCGCAGGCGCAAGGGAGGCACAGAGCTAGCGGTCATGTGAGAGTGTCTGGAGCTGGAAGGGGCATGAATATGAGCAGCAGCACTGTGAGAGTCATGGAAGCCAGCAGTGGCAGGAGTAGGGGGGATGTCACTGGGGGCAGAGGGGGGACACATGCGGGGATAACGCATGTCAGTGCACATGGGTCACAGTGTGTTACGGTTGGTGAGGATGTGTATGGGTGTATGGTGCCTGGGAATATGAGGCTTGGTGGTGACAGGCCAGGAGTTGCGGGTAGGCCTGAGGCACCGCAGACTGCACTGGGGCAAGAGGCAATGATACAGAGAGCTGTGGAGATTGCGCTGCGTGAGATGGCCAGGCAGCAGGCCCCTCAAGGGTTTAGTGCTCATGCCCAGGAGGGGCCTGGGCAAGAACAGTTGATTAGAAGGGCTGTGGTTGCAGCTCTGGGGATGGACGCTGGGGGGGATCTCAGGGTGGAGGGGAGGAATCGCTCTTTTGACGCTCCACCCGTTGCCCAGAGTACTCCCCAAGTTACTTTGTCTCCCCAGGTATCGAGTAGGAATACTTCCACAATGGCAGCAGAAGCATCCAGTGCGCTAGTGGTGGCAGGACAGTGCACAGAGCAAAGAGAGCAGGCCGGATCTTCGTCCCAGGCACCCATCGAAGCAGACCGCTCGGGAAGTTGTGAGTACTATGCACCACACACACTGCACGCTGACACAGGGTCCTCATCTAGTGTTTCAGGTTCAGATAGTGGGGAGGACCTGGGGCTGGTTGGAAAGGGTCAGCGTAGAATGTTTCGTTGGATCAAGAAGATGGCGGCAGGGCAGGCGAAGGAGAGGGACAGGACGCCAGGTCCCGCTGAAGGGGTCCAAGGGCCCGCAGGGCCCGGGGGTGCCCCCCCTGGGGCCGCGGTGCCTCGTAAGGTGGCGGCTCAGGGAGACACGTACCCGTGTTTGGTGCATTCCCTGTACGGGCACCTCAAGGCGAAAACAGTGAAGAAAATACAGGAGGGTCGTTACGTTAATGTCTTTGACCTCTCACTGGACGCGTTTAGGGCGAAAGAAAGGGCCCAAGATGGGGCAGGGCCCAAAAAAGTGCGCAGGCCTGAAACATACGAGGAGTGGCTGAAATGCTTCCGAGTGCTGGCAGCGTGTTATGTGGATAGGTGGCCACTGCAGGGACACAACCTTTTTAAGTACCAGGATACTATTGAGGATATCCATGGCAGGTTTAAAGAGGGTGCTTGGAGGGAATATGACATGGCCTTCAGGAGGAAGATGGTGGGCAACCACCTACTTCATTTCGGCACTCAGGACATGCACCTGTGGTCGAAGCTGGGGTTGGAAGGGGGCCCCACCCCCCCTACGCTGGCGCGGCTGGGATCGCCGAGGCAGAGTGCGAGGGTAGGTCGGCGCGGGCGAGAGTGCTGGAAATTCCAGGACAAGCAGTGCGACAGAGGGAGCAGTTGCTCCTTTCGCCACATCTGCCGATATTGTGGAGGACCGCATGCGGGGGTTGATTGCAGCAAACGCAGGGACACGGGGCAATCGAAGCCAGCGCCAAAAGCTGGAGCTGTGGTCAAGGGCCCCAACCCCGCTTAAGCTGGCCCCTATGCTTCCCTGGCTGGCCCGTTATCCAGACAGGGGGGCAGCGGAACTGCTCCGGGGTGGCCTGGAGTGGGGCTTCGAGATACCGGTTACAAGGATGGTGCGTGGGTCTGGGGTACACAAAAATTTAAAGACGGCTTACGAATTCCCACACGTGGTGAGGGAGAAATTGGCAAAGGAAGTCGCATTGGGTAGGGTGTCTGGCCCATTTGCGGAATCTCCCATCGAGAACCTGGTGGTTTCGCCGTTGGGGGTGGTGCCAAAAAAGGAGCCGGGGAAATTCAGGTTGATTCATCACCTGTCTTTCCCGAAAGGCGGGTCAGTCAATGATGCGATCGACCCGGAAATCAGCTCGGTGCATTATCAGTCTTTTGATAATGCTCTGGAGGTGGTTAGGGAGTGTGGCTCGGGGGCATTGATGGCAAAGCTCGATATTGAGTCGGCATTCAGACTGCTGCCCCTTCACCCCTCAGCGTTTAGGCTCATGGGGATGAGGTTCGAAGGGTCCTATTATGTGGACAGGTGCCTACCAATGGGGTGTTCATTGTCCTGCTCACTATTTGAGTGTTTTAGTTCCTTTCTGCACTGGGTGGTCTGGTCGGCGTCGGGGGGTGGGGCGATCGCCCATTACCTCGACGACTTCCTTCTGGTGGGGAGAGCGGGTTACGCGGATTGCGAACAGCTGATGAGAACCATGAAGGATGTAATGGCCAGTTTCGGGGTGCCCCTGGCGGACGAAAAGACGCAGGGCCCCTGCACATGTATCACGTTTCTGGGGATAGAAATTGACACAGTGCGTGCGGTCTGTAGATTGCCCGGCGACAAGGTGCAGCGAATGCTGCAGGCGGTCCGAGCAATTATGGAACGCGATAGGGTGCCTATCAAGGAGGTGCAATCATTGCTAGGTCTCCTGAACTTTGCTGGGCGCGTGATCCCGATGGGTCGGGTCTTCAATCGCCGATTGGAGGGCCAGTTGAAAGGCCCTCCAGGTCAGGCGAAATGGGCGCGCGTTACGATAGAGGTGAAGGAGGACTTGGCAGTCTGGGCCAGATTCTTAGTCGACTTCAACGGGGTGTGCCTCTGGAGGCACCCACCAGTCTCCAATCAGGCACTTCACCTCTTCACGGATGCAGCGGGGGGCTTCGGGTACGGAGCCTACCTGGATGGGGAATGGAGCGCCGCTCCATGGCCCAGGGATTGGATAGAGGCCGGATACGTCAGGAATTTGACGTTTTTGGAGCTGTTCCCCATAGTGGTAGCTGTAGAAATATGGGGTGCGCGGTTATCAAATAGGTCAGTGGTGTTTTGGACAGACAATCTAAGCGTGGTGTACGCCATTAATAGGTTGTCGGCGGCTTCACCTCATGTGGTGAGCTATCTGAGGCACCTGGTGTTGCGCTGTTTGCAGCTCAACATCTCTTTCACCGCCAAACACGTCCCGGGAGTGCAGAATGTTATCGCTGACGCACTCTCTCGATTCAACTGGGGGCAGTTTAGGAGAGCAGCGCCCAGGGCGGCTAAGGAGGGTCTAACGTGCCCTTCTTTTCTTTGGCAGCTGGCGAAGGCTGGGAAGGCATCCTCGGGCTAGTTAAGACATCACTGGCTCCGAAGACATGGGCTACCTACCTGGGCCACTGGAACAGATGGGTGACTTTCTGTCGGCAGAGGGAGGTTCAGGTACAAGGGGCCTCGAGGGTGCAAGTGTTGGGTTGGTTGGCTCAGTTGAAAGGGGAAGGCATTAGCAGGGCTGGAGCAGTTGGTAGGCTGGCAGCGGTGTCTTTCTTTAACCAGGCTTTGGGTTTTGTCGACCACTCCAGGGCTTTCCTAGTAAGGAAAGTGCTGAAGGGATGGGGGAGAACTGCTCCCCGCGTGAAGGATAAAAGGGAACCGATTACAGCGGACAGGCTAGAGCAGTTGGCTCGGTGCCTGCAAGACGTATGCAAGTCTGACTACGAGACGTTGCTGTTTAGAACCGCTTTTGCGTTGGCATTTGCGGGTGCCCTTCGGGTGAGCGAACTGGTCTCCTCGTCGAAGACGGAGGGGTCCGGTGGGGTATTGGCGGAGCACGTTCGATTAGCACAAGGGGGTGTGCTATTGTACGTTCCTAGGTCCAAAACCGACCAGGAGGGCAAAGGCACATGGCTGCCTCTCGCGCGCCATGAGGTAGCAATATGCTGCCCTGTGCGTTGCGTAGAGGAGTTTGCGAAACTCCGTCCGGGACAAGGCCCGCAATTTCTCGTGCACGAGGATGGGTCCGCATTGTCCAAATTTCAGTTTAGGAGAGTTCTCGCTAAGACGGCTGAGTTGGCGGGCTTGGACCCGAAGAGAATAGCAGCCCATTCCTTTCGGATAGGCGCTGCAACTAGCGCAGCGGAGAAAGGGGAATCATCGGCGGAGATTAAGCGCTTGGGAAGATGGAAGTCGGCCCAATTTAAGGCATATATTAGGCCCACACCAGGTCCGCATTGCTAGGATAGGTGGCGGCCTGGTGGCTTTGAGAGTTATGCGAGTTAGCCTCTGCGCGACACCCGGTGGGTTGGTGGGTGCGTGTGTGGGACAGGGCTGCTGATGGATTTCGGAAGGTGAGTGGGCGGTTGTTGCGGGGCTAGGGCGCTAGCCCAGGTTTAATTTGGTGTCGTCTGTTTTACCAGGTACAGTGGGAAGTTCACCACCGGTGCGAGTGTGGATAGTGGGACACTCATTTATCCACTGGGCGTCCATCAGGGCATTGCGGATGCCGGAAGGGCGACAACTTGGATTCCGAACGTCCAGGGCAAACTTCCGGTGGTTGGGACGCAGGGGTCTTGTGTGGGACGATTTACCAGCCTTGTTGCAGGATGCACATAGGAGGTGGGGGCAGCCGAATGTCATTGTGCTGCATTTGGGGGGTAATGACTTGGGTGCATTACCGGCCCTGGACCTTATTAAAAGGATGACAGCGGATATTAAATGGGTGCACACGTGGTTGAAAGAGGTCAAAATAGGTTGGTCAAATGTGGTTGCTCGGCTGCATTGGCGACACATTGTGACCCAGAAAGCAGCCTATAACGTGCGGAAGAAGGTCAATAGAGAGTTGGGAAGAGCGGTCACGGCCTTGGGGGGCTTCGTGATTAGACACGATGGGATAACGGCCGACAAGAAGGACCTATTTCGCCCTGATGGGGTCCATCTGACTGATGTCGGGTTGGACATGTTTCTGTCAGATATTAAGAGCACTTTGTTGAGGGTATTATAGTTTAAAAAAAAAAAAAAAAAAACAGCTGATTGTTGTTGTTCATTTGGTTATTTGTTACTGTTGACATGTTATTTTATTGTAGGTGCCTGTCGGTTAAGTGGCGGCAAGAGAATGCCTGGCTCTTGTGGCGGGTGGTCAGGGCCCTGGGGAGCGGGCACGGAGAGAGAAGAGTGCCGGTCTAATTAAAGGGGGGGGTTACGCCCGCCAGGCGCCGGCCTGGGGGTCCTCTCCCTGGCGAACAAGACCGAACACCTCTAAACCATCACAGCTCTCTCTCAGTGCCATTGGGCGTGACAGCCGGGTGTCACGTTGCAGGCATCGAAAGGGGCCTTGACCATCTGACTAAAGGGGCTAGGTTAGGGTGAGATGCCGCCAACGTTTTGTTGTTAACGAACTTGTTGCCAAGTTTGGTTTTAAGTAAAATGCCTAAGGCAAATTCGAATAACGCTTTAGGCATTAGTTATTCGTTTATTTTAATAAACGCGACCGTGACCGGTCTTTTCCTCCCAACTTGGTGTGCTGTCTTATTATTTCATGTTAGGCTACACTACGTAGGACGTAATAGGGGGTTTAGACCTTATGAGAGTGGAGGGCCCTCTAGTGGGCCTGTAACATCACTAAGGGATTACCAACTTGAAGTCTGGAGATTGTGTTTGTTTGTTACATTGTTGCAGGAGAGGAGGCGGTGTTTTGTTCTTACCTTTATAGGGTCCTGCAGCAGAGTATCCGGCCTCTTTTTGGTTCCAGACTTCAAGAGGAAAGTTTCCCGCCCACCCGTCCCCGGAGTAGCAGTGGATTGGCGGCGATGCGGCTTGTAGGGTGAGCTAACCCGGCAGGGGTAGGTTTATTTGAGCTAGCCTTATGTAAGACCGGGTTCTTAATTTAGTCACCCACCTCTATCAATAGGGTTGTACGATTCGATTGCGAGAGGTCACCGTACTGGGTTGGGTTGATGCCCAGTTAGGCGGGTGGTCAGGGCCCTGGGGAGCGGGCACGGAGAGAGAAGAGTGCCGGTCTAATTAAAGGGGGGGGTTACGCCCGCCAGGCGCCGGCCTGGGGGTCCTCTCCCTGGCGAACAAGACCGAACACCTCTAAACCATCACAGCTCTCTCTCAGTGCCATTGGGCGTGACAGCCGGGTGTCACGTTGCAGGCATCGAAAGGGGCCTTGACCATCTGACTAAAGGGGCTAGGTTAGGGTGAGATGCCGCCAACGTTTTGTTGTTAACGAACTTGTTGCCAAGTTTGGTTTTAAGTAAAATGCCTAAGGCAAATTCGAATAACGCTTTAGGCATTAGTTATTCGTTTATTTTAATAAACGCGACCGTGACCGGTCTTTTCCTCCCAACTTGGTGTGCTGTCTTATTATTTCATGTTAGGCTACACTACGTAGGACGTAATAGGGGGTTTAGACCTTATTTCTAAATCCAGATTGTAGTTTAGGAAAATTTCTGTTTCTGAAACCACAATGTTTTAATTTACTGTATTTGTCACATGTGCCAAATTGGGTGATAATTGCACAATAACTGTGGTTATTGTGATGTGGGCAAATGCTCTTAGGAATTTTCAATGAGAACCAAAGATGTTTTCCCAGGGTAAATATAAATATGTAATCTCTTATATGAACCTGCCTAAAATATTACTTGTGGGATGTTGTTTAGTCATATAGTGAGGTTACTTGGCTTTATACAATGGGAAACAGTGTCTTTTATTTAATGTTATGTAATTAAAGTAGTTATAGATTTTGGGTGACCTTTCTGCGAGCATTTTGATATTGTTTTAAAGGACATAAAACACTTTGAGCTTGTAAGATAAAATGTTTTTATGTAGACCAAGCCCACAAGCTGCGCACACACGATCACGGTTATTTAAAGGCGCAACATAAGAAGATAATATTGCATATTTTAAAATCCAATGCACATAGCAGAATATGTTTTATTTATTCTTAAAGATATATTTAAAGGGACAGTAGAGTAAAAATTGAACTTTCATAATTCAGATACACCTAGATTTACAAATTTTGCGCTATAGAGGGTGCGAAACGAACAAATTTCAGTAGCTCTCATTCTATTGGCTAATATGAACAGCCAATAGGATTTCAGTAGCTCTCATCGTATTTTCTGATTTGAATTTCTAAAATCAAATAAGCCCATAGGAATGCAAGGGACACCATTTTGAAAAGACTCCCTTGCATTGAAGATTCAGTATACGGCGGCGACTGTATGAAGAGGATGCTCTGCCCCAGATGTCTTCAGGATGGAGCTGCTCCGTGCCGCCAGGATGAAGATAGAAGATGCCGCCTGGATGGATGAAGACCTTTCCGCCTGGATGAAGACTTCTCGCCGCCTGGATGAGGATGGATGTCCGGACTTCAAAAAATGTAAGTGGATCGTCGTGGGTTAGTGTTAGGCTTTTAAAAACTTTTTTGGGTGTTTTTTTTTTTTTATTAAGGTTTTGGCCTTTCTTAAAAGAGCTAAATTCCCTTTTAAGGGCAATGAAAAAGAGCTCAATGCCCTTTTAAGGGCAATGCCCATACAAATGCCCTTTTCAGGGCAATGGGTAGCTTAGGTTTTTTTTTAGAGATAGGATTTTTATTTTGGGGGGTTGGTTGGGTGGTGGGTTTTACTGTTGGGGGGAATTTTTATTTTTTTACAGGGAAAAGAGCTGATTTCTTACAAAAGGCCCTTTTAAGGGCTATTGTTAGTTTATTGTAGACTAGGGTTCTTTTTATTTTGGGGGGGCTTTTTTATAGAGCTATTAGATTAGGTGTAATTGTTTTTTTTTGTTTTTTTTAAATTTTTTATTTATATCCAACAATGCATACAATCATACATATTTCACATCTTCACACAGGGCGGAGCATTGTATAATGTGCAAAAGGGTGGATAAGATCCAAACAGACCAGTGTTAACATTATGAGAGTTATGCTGATGCAGAGTCTTCATCTTTCAATTACATATTCATTGGTTACCTTTTGCGGGATAATTGCATACAACGTTGGGATTTTTTATTTTAAAACATAACAAAACTAAACTAAAACAACAACAACCTAAACTAAAATAGAACAAAACAAAAAACCCCACCTTCTACCACTAAGAACATGGATATATATAACACCCTGCGAAGCAAGTGTATAGTATATCCTCATAATTAGAGCCTCAGTGCCGTAAAGAATGATAATATTGCGCAAGTTTAAGTCGATAGTCGACTTGAAATACACTGTAGCCTGTATAGTTATAGCCAGAAAAGACATCTAGATGGGCTGATCCCACAATCCTAAAAGTGCTTGCATACATAAATATTGTGCAAAGACATTGATTGCGGTTTTGGGGGAGAAGCAGTAAGGACCATTCCTTGACCAGGAACTTTGTGCCAGATCAAAAGGGGATTTTGTTAGGACTAGAAACTGTACTGTATAGATACTGTGTGGGCACTGTATAGTTAAAAAGTCTTTTAGCAGGCTTAAATATATGGATATGCTCAAAGTGGGGTGGTGACGGATTAACTTGCACTTGTTATCTTCAGTAGCAAAGTAGGTAATTTTCTAAGATAGGCATTAGTTTGTATCATAAAATAGCCTGCCATAATGTGACCCAGAGCACAAACAAATTTCATGGATACTACAGCACAAAACAAAATAAACAATGAAACACACATACAATAAAACAAAGACCAGGAGCTTAATAAGTAGTGAATTGCTAATATATGAGAGTACATAAGTAGGGTGTCTTAAAGTTTAAGAATTAGCCCATGACATATATTCATGTGAGAATGGAGCGAGATCAGCATAAATTATAATCACATTAAAGCATAACAAACAGAAGTAACTGAGCTGCAAAAAACAACAGGAATCCACTCAGTGAATCGTGGCTTTAACTGATACCCCAGCTCATGAAGATATACTTGATTTCATTAGTATGGGTATCAGTCCAGTTTTCCCATAATATGGCATCTAAGAGTATAAAACATCGGAGTTCAGGAGCTACAGGTCAAATTTCAAGGGGCATCCGGTTGTCAAAGGGAAGGTCATACAATGGTGATGAGAGAATAAGTCCGGACAGAAGAGTCAACCAATTCCAGCTCGGGTTAAGAACAAGCAACAATGACAATACCTCAGAAGAATGTGACATGTCCCAGAAGGATGATAGCAAGAGGGTCTCCGCACAGCAATGTCCTGTTTCTTCCGAGGGTCTGTGGCTGATTCTATAGAGAGGCTTACAGGCAGGCTTTTAACTTTAGCATCGTGCAATGCTGCTCCAGCTGCAGTTGCCATCATAGTGGTGACGGAGATTTATCTATGCTCCTGTTTCTTTACTGAAGTAGCGGGTGGGTCTGTAGCAAATTGTATAGGAGGACTTGCAGGCAGGTTTTTAACCACAGCATAGCTCAACGTCACTTGAGTTGCCATCTTAAAGATATCGGAGGTTACTGCCTGTTCAGCCGTCCCCAAAATATGATAGTAAGAGACGTCTGGTTCAAGGCGATCTGCAACCTGTTCAGTCAAATCTGTCAAAGAGTCATTATCTTCATCCAAGCAGGGTACGTGTTCCGTTTTTTCTCTGCGTCCCTGGGGAGATCTCTCCTGTGCAGTGTCGCTGTTGTTATCGGAAGAGACAGCTTCTAATCGGTGTCATCTTGTCGAAATATTTTTAGATCCTGGGGCTTGGATCTCCGTTAACAAATGTTGTGTGACTTCTTCCAGCTTAATGAATGCTGGTAGTAGCAGGTTTTTTTAAAGAAAGCACTAATTCCAGGTGTTGGTTGTCTTATGAGGGTGAGCTAACCATTTTGTATTCTGGGCTGCACAGGATAGCACTCTGTACACTGCTCCGGTTTCCAAACTTTCCTGACTTCACACAATTCTCTGACTTCTCGGGGGCCAGGTGATATTAATCCTTCCTGATCCCAGAAAGGTTCCCAAACAGCCAAACTGCTAAGGGAGATTAGGATGGCTTGAGATATGCCACTTTCAAACAAAAAGTTTCAGACGATATGCAGAGCTTCATAGTCTTGTGGCCATCTTGGGTCGCCGCCCACCGGAAGTCCTCAATTGTTTTTATTTTGGATAATTTCGTTTGTTATTTTTCGTAATTTAGTGTTTGTTATTTTTTGTACTTTTTTTTTATTTTTTGTAATTTAGTATTTTTTATTTTTGTAATTGTAGATTTAATTTTTTTTTAGTAGTGTTAGGTTTTTTAATTTGTAATTTAATGTATTTAATTGATAGTTATTTTAATTTTAGTATAATAGTAATGTTAGTTTAATATATAGTTTAATTTTTTTATTTTTTTATTTCACAGGTAAGTTTTTATTTATTTTAAGATTAGGATCTTGTAAATTTAATTTAAAGTTAGGGGGTTGTTAGGTTTAGGGGTTAATAGTTTAATTTAGTGCTTTGCGATGTGGGGGTTAATAACTTTTTTTTTTAGAAAGAATTTTATTTGATTTCAAGAATTGGAAATAACATTGGGGGACTCGCAGGTCCCCTACAAAAACATCAAGTTTCAAAATTCAATATTCAGCAAGGTTACGGACCAAGCAGTCCTAATAGAAATATATAATATACAAAGTAACAAAAATCAGGTTTATCACCACAAGTGTAAAGTTAGATGTAATAGTCAGATTGGACAATGATGAGAGACCAATAGTTAGTCAACACAACACCTTATTTGATGTGTATGAGGTACATAGTGGGAGAAAGAGAGGGGGGTACATGAGTAGGGGAAGGGGGGTAGGGATACCAACTGTCTAGGGGCAGCATCCGTGAAGCGGGTTATATGAGTTGCCTATTAGGAAGTGGGTGGTGAATCTTGTGTCGTGGCAGATGGGCTCCATGAGGTTTCATATTTGTCCTTCCAATCAGCCCATATCATTTCGAACAGATCAGATTTGTTTAAGTCAAGGTAAATGGCCTTTTCCATATTGTATAGGAAAGCCATTGTGTTCACAATCTCACCCCACTTGGGGGGGAAATCCCTTTTCCAGGCTCTAGCTAAGTTAGTTTTAATAGAAGCCAACAGGTATACACTAAAAATGCTTTGGTGTTTGGGTAAATCATGGCGATCTAAGTGTAGTAGTGTTGTGGCTGGGCCAGCTGGTACTCTAATTCCAAGGTCAATAATGGTGTGAATTTGATTTTGGGGAACTCCCACCAAATATGGAGCATGTTACCTTGGAGGCCACAATTTCTCCAGCAGAAGGGTGATACTCCTGAGTACATCTTAGACAGGCGAGTGGGGACCAGGTACCAGTGAGAGATAACCTTGTAGTAAGTTTCAAACATTGTGACACAGTGAAGGGTTTTTTTTGTCAGAAGGAAGGCCTTTTGCCACGAGTCCGCAGAAATTTGGGAGTGTAAAAGAGTGTCCCACCTCATCAGATGTGGGGCAATTTCAGGCGGCAATGTTCCGTCTAGCAGTCTATAGTCAACTGATAATGGTTTAAAAAAGTCTGCGCCCCCCTCGCCAGATGGACTCCCAAGGGGTGGGATGCCGAGAGGAGGAAGGGAGGAAACCCCAGCTTTTTAAGAAGCTTTTAACCCTGAGTGCTTCAAAGAAAATGAATGGAGGAGTATCTGCCTGAGGCTCCATGTGCGCTAAGTCTAAGAATCTATCTGGCTGTGAAGCGGACTAAAAATCTGAGACCTGTCTAACCCCTAACCGGGGTGAGATGGGTTAATAAACTAAGCGCTGTGGGGGTAAAAGCTATTGAGTCTAAAAAAGTAATCTCAAAAACTTTAAATGTAGGTAAATTCTGGGAAGGATAAAACTCTTAAGTGCTACTGCTTAATTACCCGATATGGAAAGATAGTCTTACTATGTAATTTGAATCAATAAATTCTGTTTATTTTGAACACAATATAGATTCAAACAGTTAGATCTAAAAGTTTGAAATAAAAATATAGTCTAAACCACTGTTAGTTAAAACAAATATTTAAAACAGATAGTTAAAATAAATAGGTTGGCCAACCTAAAAACATGAGTCGGATGAATCAATATAATATGCTATAATCTCATAGATGTATTGAATAAGCAAGTTAATATATTTATATATGTCTGGATAATTTTGAGCCTAGGTAAAGATTACAGATATTATTTGTGGATCTGATGTGGCGCAATTTATGATACAATAAAGTATTCACAAAGAATATTTGCAATATTTAGTGATATTTATTTCAGTGTAAAAATAAAAACATACAAACAATTTTCATCAATAGTATCAGCCTTAAACGTATAAATGATTACATAAAATAATTTAGTAAAATACTGAAAGGATGAAAGTCTTTTTGTAGAGAACCTGGAAATAGCAGTATACTGCTTAAGCTGGTAAGTGTTAAAAGAGTGGAAGTCTTTATTGCGGCAATTGTATGCTCGACAATGAACTGCTTATTAAGCTTCGCTGTTATATCCTTCGTAAATGTGTGGGTGTGTCACTAGGCAAGTTTTTGGAGTCAGCAAAAGTAAAGTTATAGAGTACTGCTTTGTGATTGGCGTGATCCGCTTTTTACATGAACTTTCTTAATGTACTCACAGTTACAGGTGTCTTTAGTGTTTTTTTCTGTTCGTCTATCTCTGTTGTTTTTGATTTTCGTGTTGTCCCTTTTTTTTGAGTGCCTTTTGTCCACACTGTGTGTTCGTGGTGGAGTGAATGCTGGAATAGTTGCAATGGTGTGTGGTTACTGTTACCACTCCTAAATCTTCCAAATAGCAGGGAGTTAGCTCCGTACTCTCTTTGTTTCAGAGTACTTCCCTTTGCAGGTGTCAGCAGGTTCCTTCTTGCTGGCTGTTATTAAGTGTGCTTCTGTTGTTTCTTGGCGGTCCAAAAAAAAAGGACTAAGTAGTTTGCGGTTTATTTGTGGAAACGCTTAATGTTCCTTTCAAGCGCTATGTTTGTGGATCAGATCAGATGTTGGCTTTGTGGTCCACTACAAAAGTGAACTTGTGGAAATCTTCAAGGTAGCAAGGAGTTAGCAACGCGTTTCAGCTGTTTAAAACAGCCTTTTTCAAGCATGTCCTTGCCATTGTGTGTGTAGGGTTTTTATACCCCATGTTGTGATTCTATTGGGTTCCATCTGTTTCATACGGTGCATCCTATTGGTTGTTGTGTGGATACTTTTGATTGGTTCCTGATGTATCTTATTCCTCATTTAGTTGCCACATTTGTTTTTGACAAGAGTGTAACGATGTATCTCTTATGTTTTGTGATAAGTTTAACTTGATATTTTGGATGATCGTAATCAGTATCGTTTTCAATTATTCCAATATAAATATAAACATTTTTGACAAACATATGTACATTACTATAGTCTTATCCGAAAATCTTTCCTTATGGGGTTGGTGAGTCAGTGTACAATTTTAATAAAATGTAGTAAAATTATATACGGGTTGGATGTTTTTGCTTATGCATTTTAGATGTTTTCTTTCAAAAGGGTGTCTGTTCATTAGTTCAGAAAAGGTTAAATAATCCGATTTTAGGATAGTGTTTACGTTTAGATATGGGATGAAATATATTTTATTTAGGATTATTTTGTTTGATCTTTCAAAATTGTTTGTTGAAAGATACATCCTCATTTAATTTGGCATATTTGTAATATTTCTAATTGTGAACTTCCTCTATATATGTTCTTGTATGATCTTTTCTAGTCTCAAAATCGAAGGTTTGTGTATTTTTATTCAGTCTTTCACTGTCGTTTATTGAAAGATGCATTTTAAATTACATCGTCATTAGTCACCCTAAACACCTCACAAATAGAAATCCTAAATAAAGGTCTCTCTTTCGCACCAACAAGGAAACTGAACAAATTTGAAACTTATATAGATGCCAGCAAATTTATCAGGAAACTAAGCCTTAAGAAATACTTTAAAAAAACTTCACTTGAAAGACAATTCACCAATGATATCAATAAGACCGAAACAGACAATTTCATACACTCAGGGTTGAAAAAAAAATCAAATTTCTACCCCAAACATGAGAAAGGTAACTACATAGAAACTTTCGAAAAACTTATCCTAGAAGACATCAGCAACATTCAAAAGAAAAAAATAAAACATAACATCTCACTAAAACAAAAAAACCTCATAAAAGAACTAGAAGATAACAACGAAATAGTAATAAAGCCAGCGGATAAGGGAGGGGGGATAGTCAACCTAGACACAAACAAATACAAAGAAATGGTACACACACTGATACAGGATGAAAACACCTATAAAAAATTACGGTGTAATCCTACCATCATATACAAAGTATTTCTACAACACCTTCTGGACAAAGCATCCAACATAGATATTTTAAATGAAAAAGAATATAACTACCTCCTGCCGAAACATCCAATAATTCCAGTAATATACGTCCTTCCGAAAATCCATAAATCACTTACCAACCCACCAGGTAGACCCATCATTTCAGGGATCGATTCACTAACATCTAATCTATCATCATATATTGACAGATACCTCCAAAAACATGTTACAAACCTAGATTCCTACTTAAGAGACTCAACTAACCTACTAATACTGCTAGATAATTTTAACTGGTCTGATGAGTACATACTAGTAACATGCGATGTCCAAGCACTGTGCACCTCCATCAGACATGAAGATGGCCTCCATGCATTAATTAACTATTTAAGTAAAGATCCAACTATGTTAAAAGAACAACGAGAGTTTTTATTAGACTGTATACAATTTATTCTAACTTACAACTTCTTCATGTACGACGACATATACTATGAACAGATTTGCGGCACAGCTATGGGCACAAAATTTGCCCCAGCTACTCAAATCTGTTCATGGGATTATGGGAAACACAATTCTTGCACGAGAGCCCCTTTAAAAATAACTTTATCATATACAAAAGATTCATAGATGATCTCTTTTTTGTTTGGAAAGGCACAACACAGGACTTGGATACATGCCTGGAACATATGAACAAAAACCATCTCAACCTAAAATTCACAGCAGATTACAGTAAAGAGAGAATACATTACTTAGACCTAGAAATCAGTATAGAAAACAACGAACTCCTCACAAAAATTTATTTCAAAGAAGTAGACGCAAACAATTTTATACACAAACCCAATGGCCACCTGCAACGGTGGAAACAAAACATACCAAAAGGCCAGTTTCTAAGACTTAAAAGAAACCGCAAAAAAGACACAGACTTTGAAACTCAATCAGAGATATTAAAAGATAAATTTGTAGAAAGAGGATACATAGAAAGCGAAATTGAAGCTGAAAGACTCAAAGTACAGAACACTGACAGAAAAGATATACTTAAGTACAAACCCAAAGCCAAAACAAACGCAATAGAAGAATCAAAAGAATGGTTCATTCCTTTCATTACTGAATACAGTGAAGATAGAGGTGAATTAGAAAAAATCATAAAAACTCACTGAAAAATATTACAACAAGATCCTCACCTAGGAGAGAAACTACCAATAAATCCAAAATTTATCTACAAAAAAAGCGAAAAATCTAAAAAGTGCTTCAGCCCCCACTATGAAACTCAATAAACCAAAGATACAAAAAGGAGTTCAAGGGGAATCACTACAGGGATTCTTCCCCTGTGGATTCTGCAAAGCATGCAGACATGCAAAGAAAGCCAAATCATTCAAATAAAGCCAAACAAAGAATATAAAATAAAAGAAACCATCAGAAGCACAGACACCAACATTATATACCTCATAAAATGCACAAAATGGGACAAACAATCGGGACTGGATAGAAACAAGGACCTTCCAGTACCCAAACACTTCAGAACTTGTAATAACAGCAACTTGAAATTTTTCAATTATACAGCTATACAAAAAATTAAAAATAACAAAAGAGGGGGCGACCAGGCAAACAATCTACTTAAAAAAGAAGCAAAATGGATCTTCGAAATGCAAACCCTAAGACCAAAAGGTCTGAATATAGATTTTAGTCTGAACTGTTTTTTGAACACTTAAGACCAGATAAACTCACTAATTTATATCACTAACCCAACTGAAATAACACGCCATAAATAATTCATTAAAAACTGAAACAAAACCTCGTTATATTTTCTTGTAACATAACCAAGCTGCACACACTTGCAACAAACATTAAAAGGGAAAAAAAACTAAAAACTAGAAGAAAAATCTAAGGAGATAGTTCACAGTTTAACACTATTGACAATTATGCATTATCTATCACTGTACCAAGAATACAACAATAAAAATGGGAAGGCACTTGTTTTTCAACAAAAGAGCATAAAAGACCAAGTAAGAACTAACTGCAGCAATAACGAAAATAGGTGGGATATATCGGTTAAACACCAGATTATAGAATGAAAATGTACTTTTCAAAAAAAGACAGTGATTAATGACGATGTAATTTAAAATGCATCATTCAATAAACGACAGTGAAAGACTGAATACAAATACACAAACCTTTGATTTTGAGACTAGAAAAGATCATACAAGAACATATATAGAGGAAGTTCACAATTAGAAATATTACAAATATGCCAAATTAAATGAGGATGTATCTTTCAACAAACGATTGTGAAAGATCAAACAAAATAATCCTAAATAAAATATATTTCATCCCATATCTAAGCGTAAACACTATCCTGAAATCGGATTATTTAACCTTTTTTGAACTAACGAACAAACACCCTTTTGAAAGAAAACATCTAAAATGCATAAGCAAAAACATCCAACCCGTATATAATTTTACTACGTTTTATTAAAATTGTACACTGACTCACCAATCCCATAAGCAAAGATTTTCGGATAAGACTATAGTAATGTACATATGTTTGTCAAAAATGTTTATATTTATATTGGAATAATTGAAAACGATACTGATTACGATCATCCAAAATATCAAGTTAAACTTATCACAAAACATAAGAGATACATCGTTACACTCTTGTCAAAAACAAATGTGGCAACTAAATGAGGAATAAGATACATCAGGAACCAATCAAAAGTATCCACACAACAACCAATAGGATGCACCGTATGAAACAGATGGAACCCAATAGAATCACAACATGGGGTATAAAAACCCTACACACACAATGGCAAGGACATGCTTGAAAAAGGCTGTTTTAAACAGCTGAAACGCGTTGCTAACTCCTTGCTACCTTGAAGATTTCCACAAGTTCACTTTTGTAGTGGACCGCAAAGCCAACATCTGATCTACAAACATAACGCTTGAAAGGAACATTAAGCGTTTCCACAAATAAACCGCAAACTACCTAGTCCTTTTTTTTCGGACCGCCAAGAAACAACAGAAGCACACTTAATAACAGCCAGCAAGAATGAACCTGCTGACACCTGCAAAGGGAAGTACTCTGAAACAAAGAGAGTACGGAGCTAATTCCCTGCTATTTGGAAGATTTAGGAGTGGTAACAGTAACCACACACCATTGCAACTATTCCAGCATTCACTCCACCACGAACACACAGTGTGGACAAAAGGCACTCAAAAAAAAAGGGACAACACGAAAATCAAAAACAACAGAGATAGACGAACAGAAAAAAACGCTAAAGACACCTGTAACTGTGAGTACATTAAGAAAGTTCATGTAAAAAGCGGATCACGCCAATCACAAAGCAGTACTCTATAACTTTACTTTTGCCGACTCCAAAAACCTGCCTAGTGAACACCCACACATAAACATTTACGAAGGACATAACAGTGAAGCTTAATAAGCAGTTCATTGTCGAGCATACAATTGCCGCAATAAAGACTTCCACTCTTTTAACACTTACCAGCTTAAGCAGTATACTGCTATTTCCAGGTTCTCTACAAAAAGACTTTCATCCTTTCAGTATTTTACTAAATTATTTTATGTAATCATTTATACGTTTAAGGCTGATACTATTGATGAAAATTGTTTGTATGTTTTTATTTTTACACTGAAATAAATATCACTAAATATTGCAAATATTCTTTGTGAATACTTTATTGTATCATAAATTGCGCCACATCAGATCCACAAATAATATCTGCAATCTTTACCTAGGCTCAAAATTATCCAGACATATATAAATATATTAATTTGCTTATTCAATACATCTATGAGATTATAGCATATTATATTGATTCATCCGACTCATGTTTTTAGTTTGGCCAACCTATTTGTTTTAACTATCTGTTTTAAATATTTGTTTTAACTAACAGTGGTTTAGACTATATTTTTATTTCAAACTTTTAGATCTAACTGTTTGTATCTATATTGTGTTCAAAATAAACAGAATTTATTGATTCAAATTACATAGTAAGACTATCTTTCCATATCGGGTAATTAAGCAGTAGCGCTTAAGAGTCTTATCCTTCCCAGAATTAACCCCTAACCGGGCCCAGATGTTAGGATGAGTTTTTGCCAGTCCCGTGAAGAGGCCAGCTACCGAAGTGATAGGAGAGGGATGAGGGGCAATTAGTTGGCGATGTTGAACCTTGTCCCAGACAGACAAGCATTCTAAGATAACCATATTACAGATACCCAAAGATCTGCGACTATGTGGCGGAGTCCAGATTACATCTTTTAGAAGGACATTTTGGGGCAATGAGGCCTGTTCAATCTTCCACCATCTGTCGTGAGACTGGAGTACACCCCATTGGGAAATGTGTGTGAGCATAGCACCCTCGTAGTATTTTGCCACTGAGGGAGATGCTAAGCCTCCCAAATGAATGGGGAATTGTAGGGTTTTGTGGGCAATTCGGGGAGTCTTGCCCTGCCAGATAAACTTTGTTATCTCGCTCTGAAATTGTGATAAGAGATGCATGGGAACTCTGATTGTGAGGCAGCAGAAAAGTTAGGTAAGTTTAGGGAGAAAAAACATTTTGAGGGAGGCAATACGCCCCATCCAAGAGATAGATTTGTGATCCCAGTTATTTTTTTAGATTACGCAGTTCTGCCAGCAAGGGAAAATTATCTTTTACCATTTGTGTAGCACTAGTGGATATCTTCACACCCAAATGAGTAACCTGCTCTTGCGTCCATTTAAAATTAAATTGATCCTTTAGGTTAAGGATGTAGTCTTGTGGGTATCCCCACCAATAAATATCTGTCTTTAGAACATTGAGTTTATAGAATGAGAGGTTCCCAAAGGCCTTCAAGACACATAGTCTAGGAATAGCTCTACCTGGGTCAGCAGTGAAAATGGTAATGTCATCTGCGAACAGCGCAATTTTTTGCAATGTACCTGAGAGCCTAATCCCCAGCATAGATGAGTCTGCCTGAATGTGAGCAGCCAAAGGCTCGACCGCTAGAGCGAACAGCAGGGGGGACATAGGACACCCCTGAATAGTGCCATGCAAAATGGATTAGACTGAAAGCCAAGTCCTCGGACAATAGCAGTCGGGCGGAATATAGAGCTTGGATAGCCTTGCAGGTTGCATAGGGGAAATTAAAAGCTCTAAGGGTTTCCCATAAGTAGATCCAGCGGACCAGGTCGAACGCCTTCTCAGCATCCAAAGATATAACCGAGAAAGGCTTGTTCATCCTAGTAGATGCCTCGTGTTATCTGGTCCCTTGCGATTGTGGATAAAACTCACCTGGTCAGGGCCAATTAAACTCAGTAAAAGCTTACCAATGCGGTTAGCCAACATTTTAGAATAGATTTTGACGTCGACATTAATCAAGGAAATTGGCCTGTAGCTCGCCAAGAGAGAGGGATCTTTATCAGGTTTGGGGAGGGTGATTATGGCTTCTTTCAGACATTCCTCCCCTAGAGTGCCATCTCTACTCGCTAAATCAAAGAACCTTTGCAGGTATGGAGAAAGTTTGTGGTTGTATATCTTGTAGAACTGGGCAGGAAATCCATCCGGCCCGGGGGCATTAAAGGGTTTAAGGTTTTTTATCATATGCTTGATTTCTAATAGGGACAATGGGACTGTAAGTGATTCTTGCTTTTCTGTTGTGAGTGTGGGAAGATTCACAGATGACAAAAATAGTTTGATATCTTAGGGGGAGGTGGGGTTGGGTTCTCCGCTTTTTCTATATTATATAATTTAGAATAGAAATCAGCAAATCATTCTCCTATTAGAGAGGGCTTCTTGTGTGTTTTGCCGTTGTGCTTAATTTGGGATATGCGGGAAGTACTATATTTATACCTAAGTCTGTTCGCAAGCATGGTGTCAGCTCTGTTTCCCTTGTGATAAAAGAGTTGCTTTAATTTGTTAAGATTATGCTGGATGCGGCATAGTTCTAAGAGGTTAATATGTTCCTTGACTATAGAAATTTGCACCGAGATATCCTCACTAACAGAGGAGCGATTAGTGGATTCTAAAGACCTAAACTTGGTGTGTGCCTGCGCGAGAGTAAGACCCGCTAGCTTTCTCAAGTGGCTCTGCTTGCGAATAATAAGGCCCCTGACCGTCGCTTTAAAAGCGCTCCAAAGGATGTCATCCGAGGTCTGCCCATTGTCATTTTGACCAAGCAGTTCAGTCAAGTCTCGTCTCAGTTCTTCCCTAAATAAGATGTCTGCTAGTATATGTCTTGGGAGGCACCAGTTCGTTTTAGGTGGCGGATTGTCAGATGGGTATAAGTCTACCGTGACTAAGTCAAGATCAGACCAGGAACTGAGAGAAATATCAGCTCACAAAATCGAATCTAGAGTCCCTACCTGGCAGAAGATGTAGTCCAACCGGGAATATGTTCTGTGTGGGTGTGAGTGGTGAGTGTAGTCTCTGTCTCTAGAGTGCAATAGCCTCCAGATGTCAAAGTAGTCATAGTGTATCATTGCGGCCCGGAATTGAGCGGAGGTATGGGTCGCCTGAGAGCGCCTTTTACCTACCCTCAAAGTTTTACGGTCCAACTTTGAGTCCCATGTCATGTTAAAGTCACCCGCAATCAGAACCCTCCCTTGTTTATATTTGTCAATTGTTTGGAGGATTTTACGAAGACATGTAGGCTGCCGGGAGTTAGGTAAATATATGGAGACCAGTGTATGGAGTACGTGGTCTAATCTGCAGACCAAAATAGTATATCTAGCCTTGGGGTCAATGAAAGCTTGTATCTGTTCATATGCAACTCTATGTAGTAATATGGCCATGCCTCTAGCCTTCTTAGAGAAGGGGGAGTGTTCTAGAACCCTGTATGAGTGAGAGTGAAAGTATTGAGGGTAGGCCATCTGCCAATGAGTCTCCTGCAGGAATACTACCTCCGGATTGTGGAATTTGAGTTCGCGGGTCAGGAGGCTCCTCTTGAAAGGAGAGTTAAGGCCCCTTACATTGTGGGTGAGGACTCTTAGGCAGTTTGCCATCTTTGGAAGTAGGCGGTGTAGATGGAGACAGAGGGAGGAAGGGGAGGTAGAGATGGGGAAGAAGGGTTAAATTAGATTTTAAATTCTTAGGTGTTGTATTGGGAAATGAGGTAAAAGTAGTCCACCTGGTTGGAACACTGGCGTGGGCTACCTGTATATGGGGGGGGAGCTGAGAGAGGAGTGCTTGGAGAGAGGGCCAAAATCTCCGGCCCCCCTCGATGTACAGAGAGGACCGATCATGTAATTGTCTATTCGGAATAGTGAACCTGAGAATTAAGTTAAATAAAGCATATGAACGTAAACAACAGTAATAATAATGCAATATATCCACCCAGAAGGTAGTGTAAACAGCAACAACAACAGAAAGTAACAATGCAATACACCTACCCTCTAGGTAGTAGAATTAGTATCCCACCTTTACAATTAAAGGCAATTGACCTGTGCCAGATTGGTCCCATAATGCAACTATAAGCAAACTTAATCTCTAGCAATGTAAATGTAAACATAGTCAGGTTTAACAAAAATAATGGGGACCCTACATGGTTATTCTTAATTTGGGTACCTCTAATTCTGCAAACCTCCTTCCAAGGCCAGCCATGACGAAGAGGTGTTATGGTGGGAAATACAGTTGTCGACCATTAGTGCCTCACTTTCACAGAGAGGGAACCTAGGGGCCCTGAGAGTCCTATATTTGCTGCGTTTTCTGTCTCTTAGGTCATTGGTCTTTGACGGACCATTCAGGTGCTGTGGCTCTCAATTTTGCCTTGCCAGGAATATGTTCCAATGGGTTGCCATTTGTGAGTCCCCATTGTGCAAGTAACGCGGTACCCTGGGCCAGTGAGGACACTGTATGTGTATGGTTGTCCCTTGAGATCAGCAACTTGGTTGGGTAGCCCCATCTGTATTTTATGTCCACTTTTCTGAGGGCCAATGTGATTGGCTGGTATTGTCTTCTATATTGTAATGTGTGGGCCGACAGATCCGGTAGTAGTTGAAAAGCTTGGAATTTCTCTGCGACTTGAGGTTTGCGAAAGGCAGCCTGCATAAATTTGTCTTTAAAGAGAAAGCTATGAAAACAGACTATAACGTCTCCTGGCTTCTCCTGTGAGACTGTTCTTGGGCGCAGAGCTCTATGTGCTCTTTCCATAGTAGTGGTTAAACCCTCGGTAGAGCCCAGAAAACCATCAAAAAGCTCCAAAAGAAAACCCTGTAGGTCTGCAGGTGTAATGTCTTCCGGGATCCCCCAAAACCTGATGTTGTTCCTTCGGGCCCGGTCCTCAACGTCAGCCAGTTTAAACTCAAGTTGACTCAGTTGGTCCGATAAAGCTTCAGAGTACGCCAAGAGGTTTGACTGGTCTGTAGTGATGTCATCATGCCGTCTCCCCAGGGAATCAACCCTGTCACCTATTTCTGAGATATCTTTTTTGAGCTCAGCATGGCTTCTTTGGATTTCTTTTGTGATGGAGCGTGTTTGGCGAGCAAACATTTTTTTGAGAGTATCTTCCGTAATAAAATGTTGGGAATTGGAAGTTGAAGCAGCTTCAGTTTGGGGGCCCTCTCCCAAGAATTCAGACTCACTTAGTCCATCATTTGAATCTTCTTCTGGCACTTTGGGAGATTGGGTGAAATGGTCTAGAACTGTATTTTTTAATGGCCCAGGGGTTCTAGCATGCCGTCTGGAAGTATGAGGCATTTTTCAATTATGGCAATGGAAATCACAAGTAAATGAATAAAAATGCAGGTCAAATAAGACTATAGAGGCACCAACTAGTTATATCTCAGGTGGTTACAAAACAGACAAAAAAAAAAAATAAAAAAAAAAATACATTGACAAGAAATAATGGTTGTCAGTACACAGAGTGGGGCCAAGAGGTCCTCCCCAACCCCTACCCCTCCATTATGGCGGTCACACTGGAGACCAAATATCTTCCTGCGCAGTGTGTAATAGAGGAAGCTGCCACCAAGGAGCAAGGGCCAGCGAGGTCCCCCCCCAGGCACAGGTCAATAAGAAAATTACCCTTGTGTCCTATGATAGAGTAAAGTTTGACGTTGAGGTAGATCCCCACCCGGCCCAGGAACAGAGGATACGACCTTACAGAAGGGAAAAGGGGAGGAGGAAGTGACCAACCCAGACAAGGTGGCTCGGAAAGGGGGGGCCGGCCAGAGATCCCCTATCCGCAAATGTGTAGGCAAGAATTCAAGCTAGGCAATATAGGTTAATTTACTTTCTGTACCACTAATATAGGTTGTCATATACAGTAACAACATTTAGCTAAGCAGATAGCAATAGAGCTCACAGTGAAAGCTGTACCTATGACATATAATGTAATGGCAGACGTCACCAGCACACACTCTGCGGAATTAAAAAGTTGGGTTAAGCAACACTATTTTTTTTTCTTTTTTCTTTTTTTTTCTTTTTTGTTTCCAAAATACAGAGATGAAGAGACGTTTCAGGAAGACGCACAGTTCAGTTAGACCTTATAACATATGATGTGGTGTCAAGTGATACAAGAATAAAGCCCTGTAAAAGGAAGGTCAAAGATTAGATAGTAGAATGACACTACACTTTGGGGTGTTATCCCAAATACACTTAAGCTGATGCAGCAGCCCTTGGGTTATAAAAACAGCACAGGAAACGGCTCAAAGTGATGGAGCTGAGTCCAGAGTGTAAGAGGAGTTAGGAGACGTTCCTTAATGCAAGTGTGGCTTCTCTACAACCCTAGTCACTATGAGGAGCTTTAAGCTAAACATAAGTATGGGCACAAAGAAAAAATGCACAGGCTATAGTAGCAGTGGTAGAACTAATAAGTCCCAATATATCAACTCTCCTCAGGGGTAAAGTCTCAAAGGCCTCAGAGGCAACTGGGGAAGTGGGCAATGTGCTATGTGTAAGCAAAGCAAATATCACACCCAAAGGAGCTTCCTGATGGTTGTGTCCTGAGTATCAGTGTTTAGCAAGCTTCCGTGGTTGGGCAATTAACTTCTTTATAGGGGTAATGCACGTGTGGCTAAAGAATTGATGACCCTGATGAATGTTCTGAGTAAGACTAATCTCCCCTCCTGGGAGTTTACAGCGCCGTGACAGGATCACCACGTGTGTAGGTCTGTGGCCTGCTGCATCGACCGTGTCACGTATTCAGAGCACTAGAGTAAGGGCCGTCTCTGAGGGTAAACTATTCAATAATAGAATGAGGGAGTACAATAGGTGTAGATAATAAAGGCATAGATCTCACCCGTGTCATCCAGGATGTCACGATCTCTGGAACTACAGTCCTCGTGGAAAATACAGGCCTAGTGAGACCTCACTGGGCCCAATCAGATGGTGGAATGCACAGCCAGATCTTCACACTCAGCGCCTTGTCCGAATCTCCCTAGGCACCTCAAAGGTGGCCTGTTACCCGATGTTGAAGGATATTGCAAAGGTTTCTTCCACTTCTGGTAACACCGCAGGGGCTGTTGGTGACGACACCTCCTCTCTCGGGAGGTCGCAAGATGGCCACAGTTCAGGCCACACAGGCTACCAGTAAATGCTGGGATCTCCGCCGATGATCTGTGTTCTCGGGATCTCTTGCTAACCTCCATTTTTTCCCTGTCTCACCTCCAGCGCTCTTCTTGGCACTCTGGGGCCCAACTGAACTCCGGCCAGCTCCCGTCTACAGAAACGCTACTTAGATGGAACAGAGAACTACGTGGCCTCACCAAGCATTCAGGCGGCAGTGGCACCCTCTACTACAGGTACTTCTCAAATATGGCTTGTTTCTTCAGCTTCGGAGCGGATCCCCGACCCTCCGGAGCCCAGCGGGTAGCGTTCCTGAAGTATAAGGAGCTGCGTTGATATCCACAGAGTGATTGGGTTAAGTATTCTCGACTGGCTCCAACAAAGTACCCCCTTCAGTTACAGGTGGTGTGTTAGATGTAAGCAAGGTGTGTGCCCCATTTCTGGTCAGTTTTGCCCAGTTTAAGGTGTCCGTTGTAGGGTTTTTATGAGGTGTAAGCCTGGAGCTGTGAAAATGTGCCTCTGCTCAGCACGACGGTTAACTCCGCCCCCCCCGGGGTTAATAACTTTAGTATAGTGATGACGCTGTTGGGTAGCGGTGGAATAGGGGTTAAATGTTATTAGTGGCGGCGATGTCGGAGGGGCAGATTAGGGGTTAATAACTTTAATATAGTGTTTGCGATGTGGGAGGACCTCGGTTTAGGGGTTAATAGGTAGTTTATGGTAGTTTATAGGTAGTTTATTATGTTAGTGTACTTTGTAACACTTTAGTTATGAGTTTTGTGTAACAGTTTTGCTGCGTAAAACTCATAACTACTTATCTCAGATTGCAGTACAGATTGTGTCGGTATAAAGTGTAACGCAAGCTTTTAAGCCTCACCGCAAAACTTGTAATGGCAGCGCTATGGAAATCCCATGCAAAAATTTCATTTTATCGAGTGGGGGACTGACGTTGCGTTACAGGCTAAAAGGCTTGCGGTACAGCTATACCGACAAGACTCGTAATGGCTGCTTTGCTGTTTTAACGCTGAAATGGCCATTTTTTCAGCGTTAAAACACAAACGCAAAACTCGTAATCTAGGTCATAGAGCATGCGATTGAATTTTTTTTTTTTTTTAGTTCTTTTGGTATCCTTTATTGAATAGTAAATTAAGTTAGGGTTATAAGACCACAAGAGTGTGCACATGTTTTTAGTGCTCTATGGCAGCAGTATTTTACAACATTATTTGTAACATTGTTATAATTTGTTGCAAATACTGGTGCTATAGAGTACTAAAGACACACGCACACCCCTGAGCTCTTATGAGCCTACCTTAATTTACTAATCAAAATAGGATACCACGAGAACTAAGCAATTTTGCTGATAGAAGTAAATTGTAATGCTGTTTAAAATTGCATGCTCTATTTGAATCATGAAAGTTTAATTTTTACTTTACTGTCCCTTTAAATATATATCCAATGTTTTTTTTGCACAAAAATATATTTATGCCTATATATGTACATGGTTATATATAGGTATAGATATATACAGATGCATAAAAGAATGTCTATTTATAAATACATATAATATATTCTGCTATGTGCAGATCATTGGATTATGAAATATTTACAGTAAATACACAGTATAACACATTATTAACCCTTTGAGTGCTAATGACGGCTCTGAGCTGTCACAGAATTTCTCACTCTGGTGCTAATGACGGCTCAGAGCCGTCATGAGCACTCTCCGAACTTAAGGGAGATCTGGGGGCTCCTAACCGCTCCTACCCCGGCGATCGTGCCTGTAGAGTGACAGGCATCGCCGGGGATTCACGTGATGCGCGGTGATGTCACTCGCAATGACGTAATGACGTCACCGCACAAGTTTATTTATACTTAACAATGTTAAGTATAGGAGGAGGGGGCATGCTGCTTAGAAGCCTGTATCTCAGGCATCTAAGCAGCTACAGACCCCCAAGAACCACTGTTGGAAAGGTAATCACCTTACCTTCCCAACAGTGTAAGTCTTTCCAAAAAATATAAAAAAAACCTTAGAAAATATTAGCACCCAGGTGGGAAAGTGCTTAGCACTCAAAGGGTTAAATATGAATGTTCCATAAATATGCTTTTACATGTTTACTTGACTCCAAAGGGCTCCATTGTACACACAAAGACACACACATATATGTGTGTGTATATGTATATGTATATGTGTGTATATATATATATATATATATATATATATAAATCCACAGGAACAAACAAAAGCGTCAGCACAATGCTTAAAAGATTCTTCTTTTATTTAAACAACATCAGGATAAAATACAGCAACGTTTCGAGTCACTTGGACCCTTAGCATGACTAAGGGTCCAAGTGACTCGAAACGTTGCTGTATTTTATCCTGATGTTGTTTAAATAAAAGAAGAATCTTTTAAGCATTGTGCTGGCGCTATTGCTTGTTACTGTGGATTTATATATAGATAGGAGGTTGGCAGGCCTCCTCAGCGTGCGTGCACAAGTGTTGAAAAGCTGTGAAAATTTACTATAGACTCTCACCCCTAGAGAGGTATAGTTGAAAAGTGCTGGAATTAACAAGTTTGTTGGTTTTATATACATACATATATATATATATATATATATATATATACACAGGTGGCCCTCATTTTACAACGGTTCAATTTACACCGTTTCAGATTAACGACCTTTTTTTCCAGTCATGTGCCTGCTATTGAGAAGCAGTGCATTTATTAAAATAGCCAGTAGGTGGAGCTGTCCGCTTGTGTTACAGCAAACCCAAGCAAGCTGAAATTAATCATTTTAACCAGCCCTGAGCTATCGAGCAGATTTCAAAGGAACAAGATCTTCCTGTCTATAAATCAGTCCAGATTGGAATGCATAGAAAGAACTGTTTGCAGAAAAATGCAAGTGAAGTCTGTGTTGCGTGATTATTTTATTAGGTTTATAATGCTGTTTAGCAAATGTTTTTGTTCATTTAACTTAGTTTAATTATATATTCTGTGTTGTGTGATTATTTTATTAGGTTTCTAATGTTGTTTAGCATTTCAATTCTTAATTTCAAAGCTTTAACAATAGTGTATTAGGTGTTATTATGACAATTTTGAGAGGGGCCTGGAACCTATCTCCCTCACTTCCCATTGATTTACATTATAAACTGGGTTTCAATTTACAACGGTTTTGATTTACAACCATTCGTTCTGGAAGCTAACCCCGGCGTAAACTGAGGGCTATATGTATGTGTGTGTGTATGTATATATATATATATATATATATATATATATATATATATATATATATATATATATATATATATATCTGTATTTATGTGTTTATATGTGTGTATATATCTGTAAATACAAAAATACACATATAAATTCATCTTTATATACATATAAACATAAATAAATACATTTCCATATTTAGACATGTATATGTATGTCTATGTTAAAGCCCTTTGCAGGTCTTTTTCCTTCTTCTTATACCTGAGACCTCCTATCTTTGAGCCCTTATAACTTTTTTTTATCTTTTCAGAGTATTTGAAATATCATAACAGAAAAGAAAAGGAACATTACGTTTTTCAAGTTCTGCTCATTAACAATCACAAATTACAATGATTCAATACATATGCATTATACAAATGTTCATAATAAACAATAAAAAATAAAGAAAAACTTTGTGACTATATTTAACAAAATTTCATACTGTACATTTCATTTCCAACTTCTTGTTATCAGCCTCAGATCGCATTCTATTTACCGCTAGATTGCTGTTCCATAAAGTACACCGTTTCTAAATATAGACAACACTTGTTTTTGTATTTCTTTTGTCTCAGAAAGAATAAAACTTTCCCATTTTCCAAATAAAGCTGTAATTTGTTCTCTCCAGCTTCTTGCACACCTATTTGTTCTATTAATATATAATCTTTTAATTAATTAACACAGATAGTCTTGGAAGTATATTAGATTTCCATTGTTCAAGAAGTCAGCTTCCTAGCTAACAATATGGTTAAAACTATGAATGATTTGGTTTTTATAGTTTCTGAAAACAATAGAATCACTTGGAAGTTTGGTTTAATATTTGTCCCACATATTTTATTTACCCAAAATATTACCATAAACAATTTCTGAATTTTGGGACAAGCCCATATGCAATGTTTTTAAAGTCTGGTAGACTGAGATTGCATTTAAGATAGTTTATATTTTCTAAATTTGCCCACTTCACCAACTTTTTAGGTGTATAGTATGCAAGGTGTGTTTCTTTTAAATAAGATTCTCTTATTTCTGCTGATATAGTTGTTTTTTTCACCAGTTTAATACTATTAATATTTAATATCTATCTACTCTCTTTATTAGATGGAATTTTCCCATCACCCATTTTTCCAATATTGCTGCAATATGTTAATTAACTTTTCCTTTAGCTAACATCTCATATATTCTTGAAGTTTTAAAGATAGCCATATTTTTGAGTTTTAAAATTTAATCCAAGCATCTCAAGTCTCAACCTACTTTCAAAGGTACTAACCGTCTTTTAAGATAGAAGTTATTTACCTGCATATAAGCAAACCATTGATCGTCTTGCAAGTTAAATTCTATCCTTAACGGATCCAAAGTTTTTATCTTATCTTGTACATCTAACAATTGAGATACTATTTTAATACCTAATTATTGCCATTCTTTATATGTACATGAGGAAAAGCCCGGCAAAAAAATCTGGATTTCCTTGAATTGGTATGCATCTTGTGATCTCACAATCTACGCCAAGATATCTGCATATTTTACTCCAAGCAATAAAAGAGTTTATACAACCATTGAGTCTTTAACATACCAATGTAACTTAGATAGCTTCATATGGGGAATGAAAGTGAAAAGGGTTCTGGTTTAATTATATTTCATAATCATCTTTCACATTATTTAAAACCAGGCCCAGACTGACCATAGGGCACACCGGCGTGTGTCAGCCAAAACGCGTAGAGACTGTGTGTCTTCACCTTGTGTTTTTACCTGTTTCTTTAACTGCATTAAAGACATGAACATTTACCCCTCTGTGCCTATCGTCTGTGTTTGCATTTGGATTCGTATGCAAGATTGGTGTTACTTTTGGTGGTTTTATTTCATCATTATCTTCAAGATTGGTGTGATCCCCTACTCTGGGTCCATTTGTCGGGCGCCTTGAGTACACAGAGGTTGGGGAGGAGCTTTGGTCAACTGACTTCAGCATCATACTGCATACCTGATGGTTGGAACGGCGGCGTGGTCCGCTGTATAGACGATCAGAGCATTGCAGACACAATCCTTGGGGGTTCCTGCATCTAGAAGACGACACTCAGCCTCCATAGCAGAGTAACAAAAGTAAGGAAATTAATTGTTTTCTTCCTTTCCCCCTTGGGTCTTCCAAACGGATGCCCAAAGTGTCGTATCCAATCACCTGGGGACTTGCTCTTGGATCATAGCAGATTGACTGTATTGTGGGGTAATATCAATAAGGAAATTCCTTCCCCATTTCTGTCCAGAGTAGATACAATAACTTTGTGGTTATTAACGATACTAGTCGCTACACAGGTACTCTCTATAAGCATATTCAGTTACTTTGTTTGAACCAGACTGTTATCAATAGCACTGCTATTTCTACCGCTGAATATGTATTCGTGACATTTATTGCTTAAATTGGCATAGGAATTGGAAAGATTCTGTCAATATACAAAGAGAATGCCATGGTCCTAACACAATCTTGGTGGATGTTTGATATAATTGTCTACCTAAGTGTTTAACACTAAAGCGGACTGAATGTGTTTATGTGATTATGACTAACTTTCTTTTTCTGGCGTTCAGCTTATTACATTTGTCTGTGTTTATGTAATTAACCCTTTCTCCTTAAACAGGTCACCCGTTAAGCTTGATAGTTTTTGCTAACAGTTAACACACACATATAAATATATACAGGTCTTTTTTCTAGGAGTTACCAATAGTTCTTTATACACCCTAGCTAAATTTAGCTATTAAAATGCAGCTGCTTGAAACAAATGCTACATTCTTTTCACTGCAACCCATAGGCGACTTTGCCCCTCATTAGAGGTTTTGTTTGACATTAATTTAAGAACCTTTTCCATTAGTGATGTCTTCCAAAAAATGGAAGATATTTTGATTTCTGAATATAAAATCTGGTGGGATAAATGCTTACTGGAGAAATATGTCTCAGTTAACATGATACCAAGGGGCTTACGTATGAAGAAGTTCCCTACCTTTCTTGTGAATGATTTAGAATTTAAACAGAGATGGGAAGCTGTATTTACTGACTGCTCTATCAAATTGATACAACTTCTTATTGAACATAAAACATATGCATTAGATATGCAAAGACAAAAAATAGCAGAATTACAAAAAGATCTGAATAAATGTGTTGACCATTCAGAATACCATAAACTAGATTGTCTACTTAAGACTACTATATCTAAGATTAAAATTGAGATCGACAATATGAAGTTGAACAAATTTGATAGAGACAGCCAAGATTATTCAAGTAATAATGTTTACTTATGGTGTACTTTTGAAAAGAAAAAATCGCAATTCTCTAGAGGTTTTGGTATGAATAGACTCAGGAATAGATCTAGATCTCCCTACAATAACACTAATAAGAAACAAGGGTCATTTCTGACACTGACCATGACTCCACTAATTATATATCAGTTATATCTACTAATGCATATCAGATTACTACACCTGTGTCTCAACAGGTCACTAGTGTTCCCTATACACTTCCCTCTAATGCAGAGCTTTCCAAACTTTTCATGTTGGTGACACACTTTTTAAACCAACATAATTTTGTGACACAGTAATTCAGTTGTACTAGCAAACAGGAGGTTAAACTAACTTGTTTTAAGAGATACGGGCACAAACATAAATTATATAATAACAAAATGTATTTACAAGTAACAGTATGTATGTGCAAGAATGAAAAAAAAGTTTAACGGACTTCCGGTGGGAGGAGCGTAGAGCCGAATACCTTCTGACCCCCCGCCATAGAGCCCTATTACCGGGAAACATTCACTCGGTTTGGGGGAAAAAAAAAAGGACATAACACGGAAGTCTACCTGCCCTGTATAGGCTGGATAGGCCTAGCCACAAACAAAAGCAAGGTAACAGACGCAGGCAAATACAGCAGGCAAGTTGGACGACTACCTGAGGATAACACCACAGAGGCAACTAGTAGCATGCTAACAAGCCCGCTCAACACCAAGTGACCATCCGAAGGCAGCAAGTGCCAGCCGGAATTGTGGACGGAGAGCCTAATTTTGGTAAAAGACATTCAGAGAAAAGCAACAGTCACACTTCAGCGACGACGGTGATAGAGAACGCACTTCAACTTACCCCCCTCCTCGTAAGTCGGCATGTGACAGAGCAGATATACCCGGGAGCCAGGAAATACACACATAAGCGTGCTACAGAAGCAACGCAATGAAATACAGAAATGAGGAGGCTCAGTGCAAAGATCACGGGTGGAAGACTGCCTAGAGAAGCACCTCTATAATCAGTGACCTCAAAGTAAGTCACTACAAATAATAAAGCCGTGAAGAAGCAGGGGGGTAAGTACCATAGCCATTTTAAGTTCCTCTGTCTTTAAAAGCAAAATTATTAACAGGATATGCTTGCTCCACTGTACCCCGGTACAGAAAAGTACTTAATACTATAAGCGACACACATATTTGTTTCACTGTGGGCTCCGCCATACTTTCTGTGCGGGCGCACAGCAACCCACTGCTTTGGCATTTTTTCCTCTCTGGTGTTCCACCTGGGTTATTTTTCCTGCCAGAAGAAAAACCTGACGATAGATGTATGTACTTTTGTGTTTGTATATTATCCCTTACAACATATTGGGACTCGAAGCTATCTTTGCCACAGATAGCTATAGTTTAAGATAAATGAACACTCGCCAAATTAAAAAAAAAGCCAATCAATAAGCGTGGAACATTTTAAAGATTGCCATCTGATCTGGTCTTCTCAAGAGACAATTTAATTAACTCAAAACTAAAGGGAACATTTAAAAATCCCCAGATCTATAGCCAACTATAAAGATCTGGTTCAACATACCCCCTGATTTGAAGGAAGGGGCGATACTAAACCCGCTTAATAATCCAAATTTTTACATGATATGACTTAAGCATGTTTGTTAAAATGTTTTATAACTGAAAAGCATATGGGTAATAAGTCTAGCTAAAAGAAAATACTAGCTATATGTTGATTTTGTGTAGTAAGCTAAATTACCTGAGGCCCTAAAAAAAACAAAACAAAAAAAAAAAACAGTACATGGTTAAGAGTTATACAGTACCCTTTGGTAAGTTACAGGGAAACAGAAACTAATATCATATAGATATATAATTTTTGTTCTCTTTTTCCTATTTGACTACATACTGTATTTTTAAAAGGTGATTCAGGATTAACTCATAGTTTATGAGTAAGAGCTCTGGAGTATAGTTACCATAAGTTAAAACCTCTCGCATAGAAAGGGGTCTTAAGCACCACTACACTATACCCTTAAGAATTTATTTTTTTTCCTCTCCTCCCCCCCCTCTTTCACAAAAAAGAGGCAGGGCAAGGGAAAGAAAGGGATAAAAGGTATTACACTAAGAACCACATTTTTTTTTTGGTACTCACTTTGCCTTACTCACTTTTCACCAACACTGGCAAATTTAAGTTTTTTTTTTCCTTTTTGCACTGTTATACATTTGCATTTACAATTATAGATTGTAACACTGTACACCAACCTAGAGATTAATATAGAATTTATGGAAAGATATATCACAACCACTAAACCCAGATCCCCAGCAATGCCACTTAAAAAAGATAAAAAAAAGCAAAATGGTAACTGATGTAAGTCTAGACAATCCATTAGAAAAATCATCACTCACAGCAAATAGTCCTGAAAAACAAATGACACTTAATCAGCTAGCGGAACTTCTGCTCCCCCAGTTTGATTCTGTAAAGAAAGAGATAGCGGGACTCTCATTTGAGATCAAACAATTTTCAAAGAGATTGATAGAAGCAGAATCTAGAATTTCTGATCTAGAAGATAAATCTAACACACAAGAGGAGACCATTATAAAGTATACGAGTAAAATTAATAGCCTTCAGTCTAAAATTGATGACCTCGAAGATAGATCCCGCCGTAGTAACGTCAGAATAGTTGGCTTACCAGAAAGTGCTGAATTTTCAGACTTATTAACATTCGGAGCAACTACGCTCCCTCAATTATTAGGGCTACAGACACCACTAGATAGATTACCCATTGAGAGAGCACACAGAACAGGAACTAGTAGGAAATACCCAGATGGTAACACAAGACCAAGAATGGTCATAATAAAATATTTAAACTTTCAGGATAAATTAAACATAATGAAACAGTACAAAAAAATTCAACCTTTAATGCTAGGCCCAAGACAAATACACATATTTCAAGATTTTTCTGCTGAAACCACAACAAAAAGGAAGGTGATGGCACCACACTGTACAAATTTACTAAATGCAGGTTGTAAAGCCACCCTAAGATACCCAGCTAAAATA
Organism: Bombina bombina; assembly: GCF_027579735.1. Lineage (NCBI taxonomy): Eukaryota > Metazoa > Chordata > Amphibia > Anura > Bombinatoridae > Bombina > Bombina bombina. Next base: position 1,284,394,269 of record NC_069500.1, read on the forward strand.
ATAATCACGGAGTTAGAGGGCCAGACTATTTTAAATTCCACAGAAGAAGTTCTAGATTATTGCGCTAATAGAAATATTAAACTTCAAACAAAATAAGGGTCAAGGTGCGCAAGAAGGTTTATTGATGAAACAGGCTTACCACAACGGAATTGATAATATTTTACATTATGTGTTTTTTTAAAACGTTTTTTTTTTCTTTTACTATTTTAAGACACTCAAATAGCTATAAGAGTAATGAGCCGGAAAGACAAATCCTTTTCAGCGACACAGATATATGCAGGTTTTTGTCCTCCGCTCCTCCCCCTGACGGCTCCATGTGGCCTTGGACGCTCCCCTCTTTTCATTTTTTGTTTGATAACCTGACTGTCTTGATTACAGGAATTCAGAAAATGAAATACTATACTATTTTCGATATTAGAAATCAAATAAAATGCAGGCAACTTTGAATATAGTCTCCTGGAATGTGGGAGGTATATCTTCCCCCATCAAACGTAAACATATTTTAAAATGATTAAAACACCACAGACCAGATATTATCCTCTTACAGGAATTACATCTGAAAGAGCCAGAGATCCCTAAGTTAAAAGTTAATTGGATCTCAGAAATCATTGCGACACCATGCAAGAAAAGAAAATGTGGAGTGGCAGTAATGTTCAATAATAAAATCTCCTATAAGATAATAAGTCGAGAATTAGACATGGCGGGAAGATACATCATCATACAGGTTGAAATTGATAAAAAGATAAGGTCAATATGTAATATTTATGGTCCAAACAAACTAGACATACAGTTTTGGGACAAAATTAAATACAAACTGGTGCCTTTGATGGGGGAAAACCTAATTGTAGCAGGGGATTTTAATTTAGCAATGGACCCCGAGACAGATAGATTCTCCTTAAAAAATAAAAGTGCTTATCAAAGGGAGTCAAAACTAGTGAGAGAATTTGCTAAAACCCTGAATTTAAAAGATATATGGCGATTATATAACCCAGATACACGTAGCTTTTCCTGTGAATCTAAGTCATATAAAAAAAATTCTAGAATAGACATGTTCTTGATAGAGGACAAGTTGCTAGCTTTAGATATTGAAACACAGATTGCAGAGATATTAATATCTGACCATGCAATTCTTACCATGCAAATTAAGACATCACAAACACTAGGAAAGAGTATCAATACATTCCGATTCCCCAGCTATATGATAAACAATAAGAAATTCACAAATTGGCTAAGCGGAAAATGGAAGGAATATTATTCATTAAATAAATCATATACTAATAAAATAGAAACTTTTTGGGAGGCAGGAAAAGCTGTTCTCAGAGGTGAAATTAAATCCTACATGATTAAAAATAAAAAAAAAAAGCAAAAATAGGGAACTTCAATTGGCTAATCAATTGAAAAATATGTATAGTAGATATTTAAGTCATCCAGATACACTAACATGGCAGAGATACACCGCTGCGAAACTAGAAAGGGAATTATTTCTAAAAGACAAGTGGGCCAATGAAGACCTAAAGACGAGAGCTTTCTTCCAGGGGTATCAGGGGATTGCTGCTAAACATCTTTCAAAAATTATCAAAACTAGAAAAAATAAAAACTTGATCACTTTAATTAAAACAGGCACTAAGGCATATACAAAAAACTCTGATATTTGTAACGAATTTTATAAATTTTACAAACAACTTTACGCAGGAGTACCCCTAAACACAGAAGACAAAACAGAATTCTGGAAACTAATTAAACTACCACAATTATCATCTGACATTTTACAACAGATCAATACCCCTATCACAGAAACAGAAGTTAAATTAGCAATTAATAAAACCAAAACAAATAAGGTACCAGGGCCCGACGGATTAACAGCGGAGTTTTATAAAATTATAAAAAATGACATCTCACCAACTCTTACAAAATTGTATAATAATTATTACATTAATAATGAAATGAAATCCTCATATTTTACTGATTCAATAATAACGCTTATCCATAAAAAAGGGAAACCCCCTGAGGATGCGGGATCATATAGACCTATATCATTATTGAACAATGATTATAAGCTTTGTATGTCAATCATTGCAGATAGATTGAAGAAAGTGATAGGAGATATAATCCATGAAGATCAAGCAGGTTTTATGCCTGGAAGGAATGTAGTATGCAACACCCGTAGAGTACTACTAATGCTAGAACATTATTTTCACACACTACAACAGCCTAACAAAAACAGAATACCAGACCTGGCTTTAGTAACACTAGACGCTGAAAAAGCTTTTGATTCCGTCGTATGGGATCACATGTTTACCACACTTAATAATTTTGGATTTGCAGGGAATCTGGTCAATTTCCTGAAGTTAATTTATGATAAACCATGATCACAATGATTAATTAATGGAGAGTTAACACCTCATCTCAGGCTATTTAGGGGAACAAGACAAGGTTGCCCTCTTTCACCCCTGCTTTTTAATCTAGCTTTAGAACCTTTGGCTATTAACCTGATAAATGAAATAAAAGGGATCAAGCTAGATAAACAAAATCTAGTCACCTCACTATATGCAGATGATATAATTTTATTCTTACAAAATACTAATTCTAGCATCCCAAAAATTATGGAAATAATCAGAGTTTACAGTCAATTTTCCGGATACAAAATTAACTCTAATAAGTCAGAAATATTGTGGATAAACAAAACTTCAAAGAGCTATTTAAGTCATGCTTTTAAAGAGGTAGATTATATAAACTATTTGGGAATCAGTTTGGGTAGAGACCCCAAAGATTGGTATCGTCTTAATTATAACAAATTGTTCGACAAACTATCCACCGATATGAAAAGATGGAAAATTCAATATCTCTCACTCTCTGCAAAAATAATGATTCTAAAAATATTTTTTTTCCCCCGGCTGCTTTTCCTATTACAAAACCTACCCTTACTTATTACAAAGAAGGACATAAGTAGATATAACACTTTATGTGCAAAATTTATATGGGGGAAAAAAAGACATGGCTTATTGATTGGGAAGCTCAATCAACTTAAAAAATATGGGGGACTCTCACTTCCCAACATACAACTATATAACTGGATAACATTGAGCAAGTTTGGTGTAGATTGGATAACAGAGGCTAATTATGTATCATACTATGAATTAGAGTCAGAACTATCAAAACCTTTTGATTTAAAAGCCATATTACATTATCCTTATAAAAAGCTACCAAGTAATATTACTCACATGAGTACCTTTGCGAACATAGTAAATGCGTGGCAGAAGTACCACAAGATAATGGGTTATTCTTATCAGACATCTAAGCACCTCCCAATTATAGGTACCGTGGATTTTAGCCCAGGCATAGAAAATTAGGTATTCAGAAAATGGAGAGATGGTGGTCTGGTCTATATGGTCCAGTTAAAAAAAGAGGGAACACAAATAATATCCTCTTTTCAGGAATTGTCCAATTCATATAGTCTATCGACAAGAGATTTTTATGCATATCTCCAAATACGGAACTATTATAATCAAATAACATCCCCAGAAGAATCTGATTGGAATAAACCAGAAATAGATTCAGGGATTAAATTGTACAAAGCAGGCAAACGGTCAATTTCATATTGGTACAAAACATTATTAACCAAAACAGGAATAAATCACATGAATAAACTTAAGGATAATTTAATTCAAAATTTCCCAACAATTGTGGAGACAGAAATACAAAATAGTATAGAGCAGGCTGAAAAAGCCACCTCATTTACTAGCTGGAGAGAAACTCAAATAAAAATAATCAATAACTTCTATTTAACTCCATATAGAACAAGTAAAAGGGCAAAAGGGGAGAAAGCGGGTAACTGCCCTAAATGTAATAAGGAGAGAGCAGATTTACTACATTGTCTTTGGCTATGTCCAAAAATTAACCAATATTGGGCTAAAATAAATTTCTGGTTAAATAAATTTTTAAACATAAAACTCCAACAGACATCACATCATATTTTCTTCTTAGTGCAGAATAGAACAGAACTAGGACAACAGTGCCTGATAAACATAGCAATTCTTGCTGCACGCATACTAATTTTTAAGAGATGGAAGTCCCCTGATGCCCCTGGATTATTGGAATTCTCTAACTCTATGAAACAGCAAATGTTAATTGAATTACAAGACCTGAAACCAACTTCAGATAAACAATTTAGGCATTTCTTTGCTAAATGGAAAACAGTCATTCTATCATGGCCCCGCCCTCTTCAAGTACAGTTCATCTCTCCTTTGGTTAATGCACTCCCCTTTATGACCTTGATAGTAAACGGCTCCCTGCCCAACTATTGGCTTAATACCGGTCCTGAGGGGGAGGAGTGGAGGCCTTAAAATAACCTGGGACAAAGTGTCCAGTATTGATAGATAAAAGGCGATAAAATGATATTTAGTCACGATCCATCAGTACTTTGTAGCACTAATACAACATTTTGTCGGTACTGACACCTAGAGCTTTTAAGATACGCCATAATAAGAATGGAAAAAGTTAAGGGAAAGGCAGTTAGATGAGGTACAGGTTGATAGAAGGCAGTTGATTAAGTTTTTGATAACTCAATACATAAGCCCAAGTTCACGGGACATATTATTTTAAATATTGTCAGGAGCAGAGGAGATTCAATTATCGATAGGAACAGGTTTATTATTAATTTATCTACAGTCACAGGATGATACTATGAAGATAATAGTAAAATATTTTAAAAGCATACAGTTTATATTGTTTTGCGTAATTTGGTTTATAAATACTGTTAGAAGTAGAGGAGATATAATTATTGACAAGAACGGATTTAATAGTAACATACTTACAGTTATATGATGATGCTAAGAAGTCAATAGTAAAATATAACAATGATATATAGTTTATACTATTTTGTTTAACATAAGGATAACGTGTAATATTGTCCAGAGATTTATTTATTTATGATAACTGTTTGTACTCATGTTGTCATTTATCTTTTTTGAAAATCAATAAAAAGAGATTAAAAAAAAAAAAAAGTTTAACACCAATAGATACTTACTATTTTAATGGGATGTATGAGGTTGATGGGATGAACACAGTTTCTGAATATTTGGTGGAATATTAGATAAAGTCACTTGCATTTCATCATCAAGCATTTTTAAGCTTACACTTCCTATCCATATATCAAGAGCAGGAGCAGCAATGCACTACTGGGAGCTAGCTGCAGAAAAAACCCACTGACTTCTGACTTCAGCTCAGCGTTTAATCTGCCACCCTCAGAGCTCTGCGAGTTGCACTAACTACTGCCCATGCTGCAAACACACTGCTGTCCCACTCACTGACTACACATGCAGTCACGAGCTGATTGAGGAGTCTATACGTGCAGTCAGGAGCCAATGTGCCGCCAATGGGAATAATTTCAGTTCCCGCTAAGCTGCGCCAATAGGTTAAGATGATCTGTGACCCACTAGGTATCAATCACGAGTCAACCATGTGATATGCGTAGCAGGCAGGCGGAAAGTTGGAAACCAGAAATTTTTTTTTTTATATAATTTAAATTAAAAAAAAATTGTTTTGAAGCAGGGACACACCTACACACTTCTGCTGACACACTAATGTGTCACGACACACAGTTTGGAAAGCACTGCTCTAATGTGTCTCAACAGTTGCTTCCCACACAAGTAGACTTAGATGTACCACACACTAACTCCCAAAAGGATTTTCACAGGGGGGCTATAAGCAAAGGAGGTGGAGAAGGAACAAGAGAAGAGGGCAAAGGAAGAGGAAGAGCCTATCCTCTCAGACAAACAAGGAACAAGAACAAATACAATATCTAGATGTTGTCAATTTGTCTAGTGATACTTTGAAACTGAGCTTAAAGTACTTAAGTATGGCTTGGGATTTGTTCCTTCCTCTTCCTTTAATCTCTTTGAAACTATACTCAATGTTAATCGATTTATTCGTACCCTGACCCTGAAGAAATATTTTTCTGGAGATAATTCATCCACTTATGTCTGGGATGCATCTAAAACTTATACAGGGATTCCTTTTAACATCGAGTATGGAGCAGACTTTAAATAAGCTTTAGATACTTTGTCACTATTTGAATTGAATTTGAATCTGTTTCTCATGACCAATTTAAAAACTCCCATGTAGGATTTTCTGTTGACCCTTGGGATAGAAGCTGTTTAAGTATTTTAAGGACATTTTCACTCATTATTCGCCTGATTTAAAGGAGTTCATTCTGCAGGTTCTGGACTTTTTACTCCATCACAATTATTTTGAATTCAATGGTGTTTTCTATCTCCAAAGACAGGGGATGGCTATGAGGGCAAGGTTTGCCCCCTCCTATGCCAACCTCTTTATAGGGTGGTGGGAGCTGTCCCATTTAAAGATAGATATATTGATGATTTGTTTTTTGTTTGGTCCGGATCTGCAGAACAAGCAGAACTCTTTACTGACTATCTAAATGAAAAAGCATGTAACCTTAAATTTACCTTTACCTGGGATAGATCACTATACCATATTTGGATCTACAGTTGAAAGGGGATCCCCTAACTGGCACTATCTCCTCAGGTCTATATAGGAAACCCATTGCATCCAACACGCTCTTGCACGCACGTAGTCTACATCCTAAACATTGTCGGTTTGGCATCGACAAAGGTCAATTTATTCGACTAAAGCGAAATTGCTCTTTTACCTCAGATTTCGTTAAAGAATCTGAAGACCTAAAGCAACGTCTACTCCAAAGGGGTTATCTCTTAGGTACAATTGAACGGACATTTAACGCAGTCAAAGATATTTATAGAAAGAGTCTGTTTAAATCTAAAAAGCTCACTGAAAACAAATGTAACAATAAGCTAATGTTTGTGACAACTTTTTCTTCCCAGTACAAGGAAATTTGCAAAATTGTTAAAAAAAACATCTCCCTATCTTATTTGGAGATGACATCCTTAAACCACTTGTGAGTAAGGATGTCATTTCGTAAGCAGGAGAAATTAAACACTAGCAGCTAGATTACGAGTTGTGCATTTGTCTTTTAATGCTGAAAATAGGGCATTTTCAGCGTTAAAACAGCACCGCAGCCATTACAAATCTTGTTGGTATAGCTGTACCGCAAGCCTTTTAGCCTGTAACGCAACGTCAGTACCGCACTCATAAAAATTACGTTTTTTCATGGGATTCCCATAGCGCTGCCATTACGAGTTTTGCGGTGAGGCTAAAAAACCTGTGTTACACCCTAAAACAACAAGATCCATACCGCAATCTAAAAGCAGCAGTTATGAGTTTTACGCAACAAATCTGTAACATAAAACTCATAACTAAACTGCTACAAAGTGCACTAAACACCCATAAACTACCTATTAACCCCCTAAACCAACGCCCTCCCGCATCACAAACACTATATTAAATTTATTAACCCCTAATCTGCCGCTCCCGATATTGCTTGCATTTAAAAAAATATTAACCCCTATTCCGCCACTCCCCGACATCATCACCACTATAATAAAGTTATTAACTCCTAAACTGCTGCCCACCCGCATCGCAAACACTATTTAAATATAATTAAACCCTAATCTGCTGTCCGCCCACATCGCCCCCACTATACTAAAGTTATTAAGCCCTACACCGCTGCCACTATAATAAACCTTTTAACCCCTAAACCGCAAGCCCCCCGCAACAAAATATACTAAAGTAAACTATTAACCCCCAAGCTGAAAGCCCCCCACATCGCAATAAACTAAATTAAACTAGTAACCCCTAAACCTAGCGCCCCCTAACTTTATATTAAAATTACAATTTCCCTATCTTAAATTAAATTAAAACTTATCTGTCAAATTTAAAAAACTAAGTTTAAACTAACAATTAAACTAATATAACTATTAAACTAAAATTAAACTAACTACCAATTAAATTAAACTAAAATACACTTTAAAAAATCCTAACACTACTCTAAAAATGACAAAGTATCTAAATACAAAAAATAAAAAAATAAAAATTACAAAAAATAACAAACACTAAGATCAAAAATAAAAAAGAATTACACCTAATCTAATAGCCATATCAAAATAAGAAAGCCCACCCAAAATAAAAAAAGAACCCTAGCATACAATAAACTACCAATAGCCCGTAAAAGGGCCTTTTTGTAGGACATTGCCCTAAGTTAAACAGCTCTTTTACCTGTAAAAAAATACAAAGACCCCCCCACAGTAAAACCCACCACCCAACCAACCCCCTAAAATAAAAAACTCTTAAAAAAACCAAAGCTACCCATTGCCCTGAAAAGGGCATTTGAATGGGCATTGCCCTTAAAAGGGCATCCAGCTCTTTTACAAGCCCAAACCTTAAACTAAAAAAAAAACCCACCCAAAAAAACCTTAAAAAAAAAACCTATCACTAACCCCCGAAGATCCACTTAAAGTTTTTGAAGTCCCGCTTGAACGATCTTCATCCAGGCGGCGAGAAGTCTTCATCCAGACGGCCTCTTCTATCTTCATCCAGGTGGCGAAGTCCTCATCCAGGTGGCGAGAAGTCTTCATCCAGGCAGCCTCTTCAATCTTCATCCCGGCAGCGAAGTCATCATCCAAGCGGCGACAATCTTCATCCAGGCAGCCTCTTCAATCTTTATCCCGGTGGCATCTTCTATCTTAATCCCGGCGGCGCGGAGCGGGTCCATCCTGAAGACATCCAGCGTGGAGCATCCTCTTCATACGGTCGCTGCCATACACTGAATCATACTACCAATTAAAAAAATCTAAATGACATATTTTAAAAAACCTAACACTACGAGAAAAATTTAAAAATCTAAAATTACAAAAAATAAACACTAAATTACAAAAAATAAAAAAACTGAGCTTACAAAAAATAATAAACAAAATTATCAAAAATAAAAACAATAATACCTAATCTAATAGCCCAATAAAAATGCCCCCCAAAACAAAAACACCCCCTAGCATACAATAAACTACCAATAGTCATTAAAAGGGCCGTTTGTAGGGCATTGCCCAAAGTTAAACAGCTCTTTTACCTGTAAAAAAATACAAAGTCCCCCCAACAGTAAAACCCACCACCCAACCAACCCCCCAAAATAAAAACACCTAACTCTAAAAAAAAACTAAGCTACCCATTGCCCCTAAAGGGGCATTTTTAAGGGCATTGCCTTTAAAAGGGCATTCAGCTCCTTTTTATTGCCCTTAAAAGGGCATTTAGTTCTTTTTCAAATTGCCCAAACCCTAATCTGAAAAAAAAACCACCCCAAAAAATAAAAAAATACCTAACACTAACCCCAGAATGTCTACTCATGGTTCCTTAAGTCCGGACATCCATCTCCATCCAGACGGTGAAAAGTCTTCATCCAGGCGGTGATATCTTCATCCATCATGGGGGCATCTTCTATCTTCATCCCGATGGCGTGGAGCAGTGCGGAGTGGAGCAGAGAAGACATCCAGCGTGGAGCGTCCTCTTCATACGGTCCCCGCCATACACTGAAGCTTATATGCAAGGTAGCCATTTAATAATGGCATACCTTGCATTCCTATTGGCTGATTTGATTCTTCAAATTCAAATCAGCCAATAGGAAGAGAGCTTTTGAAATCCTATTGGTTGTTCAAAACAGCCAATAGGATGAGAGCTACTGAAATCCTATTGGCTGATTTGAACAGCAAACAGGATTTCAGTAGCTCTCATCCTATTGGCTGATTTGAATTTTAAGAATCAAATCAGCCAATAGGAATGCAAGGTATGTCATTTTGAAATGGCTACCTTGCATTGAAGCTTCAGTGTACGGCGGGGACCTTATGAAGAGGATGCTCCGCACTGGATGTCTTCGCCGCTCCACTCCGTGCCGCGGGGATGAAGATAGAAGACGCCCACATGATGGATGAAGATGTCGCCACCTGGATGAAGACATCTCGCCGCCTGGATGGACATGGATGTCCGGACTTCAGGAACCATGAGAAGATATTCTGGGGTTATTGTTAGGTATTTTTTTTTATTTTTTGGGGTGTTTTTTTTCCAGATTAGGGTTTGGGCAATTTGAAAAAGAGCTAAATGAAAAAGAGCGGAATGCCCTTTTAAGGGCAATCCTCATGCAAATGCCCCTTATGGGGCAATGGGTAGCTTAGGATTTGTTTAGAGTTAGGTTTTTTTTATTTTGGAAGGTTGGTTGGGTGGTGGGTTTTTACTGTTGGGGGGGACTTTGTATTTTTTTACAGGTAAAAGAGCTGTTTAACTTAGGGTAATGCCCTACAAAAGGCCCATTTAATGGCTATTGGTAGTTTATTGTAGGCTAGGGGATGTTTTTTATTTTGGGGGCTTTTGTATTTTTATAGGGCTATTAGATTAGGTGTAATTATTTTTATTTTTGATAATTTTGTTATTTTTTGCAAGCTTAGTGTGTTTTATTTTTTGTAATTTAGTGAATATTTTTTTGTAATTTTAGATTTTTTTTATTTTTCTCATAGTGTTAGATTTTTTCAAATTTGTAATTTCGATTTTATAATTGGTAGTTTTTTATTTTATTACAATATTAGGTTAATTTATAGTTTAATGTCAGGTTTATTTTTATTTCACAGGTAAGTTTTTATTTATTTAAAGATAGTTGTATTTTAATTTAAAGTTAGGGGGTGTTGGGTTTAGGGGTTACTAGTTTAATTTAGTGTTTTTCAATGTGGGGGGCCGGCGGTTTAGGGTTTATTAGATTTATTTAGTTGCATTCTGGGAGGCGAAGGTTTAGGGGTAATAAGTTAATTTAGTGGCGGCGATGTGGGAAACCGGAGGTTTTGGGGTTAATAACTTTATTATAGTGTTGGCGATGTCGGGGAGCGGCGGAATAGGAGTTAATAACGTTATTATAGTGTTGGTGATGTTGGGAGCGGCGGAATAGGGGTTAATAACGTTATTATCGTGTTGGTGATGTCGAGGGCGGCAGATTAGGGATGTTTAGACTTGGGGTTTATGTTAGGGTCTGAGGTTTAAACGTAACTTTTTTCCCTATAGAGATCAATGGGGTTGTGTTACGGTGATCTCCATTCCTTGATCGCAGGTGTTAGTGTTTTTTTCTAACTTTCTCTCCCCATTGATGTCTATGGGGGAAAGTGTGCACGAGCTTGTAAACTCAGCCCTTGGCTTTTGTGCGGTATGGAGCTTAACGCCACCATATCGCACGCTTAAGAGGCTTTTCAGTGACTTGTAATGACAGCGCTATGGAGAGAGAAATAACGCAACTTTTTGGGCGTTAATTTTGCACCCTGTTTAGTGCAAAACTCATAATCTAGGAGTATATATGTAATTTGCTGACATTTCCTGTGTATATATGACCTCACTGACGAGGCCCACAGAAGGCCGAAATGATCGTCTGGGGTTGTTGTTTCTCTTGTTCAGAGAAGAATTGCCTGGTATTTCGGCGCTGGACTGTCATTGGGCAGGGTCAGACTTATATGCTACAGGATATTTTTTCTCTGTGAAAAGGCATACACCGAGATTACGAGTTTTGCGGTAACAGGGGTGCATTGCTAACGAGCCTTTTTTTCCCACCGCTCACTTAAGACAACGCTGGTATTACAGGTTTTTTTAAACCTGGTGCTAGCCGCAAAAAGGTGAGCGTTGAGCAAAATTTAGCTCCACATCTTACCTCAATACCAGCGTTGCTTAAGTCAGCGGTGAGCTGAGGAAACAATGGGGCTGAGCTGGCTGAAAAAAACCCTAACACCTGCAAAAAAGCAGCGTTCAGCTCCTAATGCAGCCCCATTGTTTCCTAGGGGGAAAGGAATTTTATGTCTGCACCTAATGAACCCCGAGTCTAAACACCCCTAATCTTACACTTATTAACCCATAATCTGCCGCCCCCGCTATCGCCGACACCTACATTATATTATTAACCCCTAATATGCCCCCCCAACATCACTGCAACTATATTAAATTTATTAACCCCGAATCTGCCGCCGCCAACGTTGCTGCCACTATTATAAATTTATTAACCCCTAAACCTAAGTCTAACCCTAACACCCCCCTAACTTAAATATAATTTAAATTAAACAAAATAAATATACCATAATTAAATAAATTAATCCTATTTAAAACTAAATACTTACCGATAAAATAAACCCTAAGCTAGCTACAATATAACTAATAGTTACATTGTAGCTAGTTTAGGATTTATATTTATTTTACAGGCATTTTTGTATTTATTTTAACTAGGTACAATAGTTATTAAATAGTTATTAACTATTTAATAACTACCTAGCTAAAATAAGTACAAAAGTACCTGTAAAATAAACCCTAACCTAAGTTACAATTACACCTAACACTACACTATAATCAAACTAATTACCTAAACTACCTACAATTAATTAAAATTAAATTAAATAAACTAAATTACGAAAAAAAACACTAAATTACAGAAAAAAAAGAATTACAAGAATTTTAAACTAATTACACCTAATCTAATCCCCCTAATAAAATAAAAAAGCTCCCCAAAATAATAAAATTCCCTACCCTATACTAAATTACAAATAGCCCTCAAAGTAATCAGCTCTTTTTTTTTTTTTTTTTTTTTTTTTTTTTTTTTTTTTTACTGGAAACAATTGTTGAATTTTTATATTCAAAAACCTGCATAACAATACAAAGAAAAACAATTTCACCTTGATTTTCATATTAAATGTAAGTATGAAGAAATACAAATTGCATAGTTATTGTCTCCCCTGATTTTATATACATTTTTAGCCAAAAAATAAAGCTTTGTACATCAAATAGAACTATTGTAGTCCAAACTTTTATCTTGGATGCCAAGTGAATATATGCAAGAAGCACTAATACCCAGGGATTGGGACTACATTTTTTTTACATTTTGTGAATGTATAAAAGCCAATTATTTCTCTGTAGCCCTTATGTAAACCAAGGATGACAGAAGTAGTAGCTCTGGCGGTTTGTTTAATAAGATTAAGTTGACATTACGAAGCCCATCATAATGCATCCAATAGCCATCAATCTGGAACGCTGCAGAGTAATGATGCTCCTCCCTGTTGAACAATGTGGCACCTTCCAATAGGTATTTATGATCAGATAAGTCCAAGTGATATGGGACATAGGCCAGATCTTCAGATCTCCACTGTTCCATATTTAATATAACGAAAGGGGGAGCTCCATGACAAAAAACCCTGGGGGGAAATTCTCTTAAACAACCACACCCATACTCTTCACACAGCTCAATTTTGGAACAGAAGAGATCATCTACAGCCATCTGAATCAGGTCCCCATGTGGGATATCATGAGGAGGATTTATGAGAATTGTTTGCATCTGGCTTTCTTGCATGCGCATTGGGCATCTTGAGTTTGAACAGTAGCTTTCTTGTATGGTAGCCATAAGATGCTCTAGATTTCTAGTAAAGTTCTCATGCTCATTTCCAAACAAGTCAATTTCTAAGGATGCCTTATGAATTCTAGATTTGTACTGGCGTTTTGCCATCTTGTCCCAGATCCAAAGCAGTTTAACAGATGTAAAACTGTAGGTGTCCATGAGGTGAAGAAAGCACTCCACAAACTCTCGGCCAAGGTAATGAGTGAGCTCCCTGGGAAAAGTATCATTTTCTCGCAGGATGACATACAATAGCATTAAAAATCCATCTATAGTGCAAGTGTTTTTCAGAGTTATTTCAACATAAAGAGGTGTGCAGGACACTGCTTTACGCCCAGCCTTGATGGTAAAAACACCACCCCAAGGGAGAACTGGCCTCCAAAATGAGCGGTCGTGATCAGAGTTATTTTTTACTGATGCTTTTATCTCTTCAAACAATGTCTTCATCTGCTTGTTAGGTACAGGTGGTGAAGATCAATGATAGCAAGCGGGTTGAGCATAAGTAGAGGCCAAAAGGAAGGTCCTAAAAAGATAGAAGAGACTTGAGAAACACAATCCAAAAGCTCGAACCAGATCTGGCAGTCAAAGAAGAGGTCAGTCTGAGGACATGGCAGGCAGCAGAGGATCGGTAAGGCAGGCAGAGAAGGTTCAGAATCCGCTAACAGAGATGACCAATCGCAGACGAATAACGTTGGCCCCGCTGGGCTTCAGCACCTAGTTCCGGCATCTACCTAACCCGTGTTAATAGTCTGGTGGCACCTTCACCCACCGCCCCAATCTGGCACAAACAATGTCGTAATCAGCTCTTTTACCTGAAAAAAAAGACAATACCCCACCCCCAACATTACAACCCACCACCCACACACCCAACCCTACTCTAAAACCCACCCAATCCCCCCTTAAAAAAAACTAACACTAACCCCTTGAAGATCACCCTACCTTGAGACGTCTTCCCCCAGCTGGGCACAAGTGGACATCCAGAGGGGCAGAAGTCTTCATCCGATCCAGGCTGAAGAGGTCCTCCAAGCGGCAGAAGTCTTCATCCAGACGGCATCTTCTATCTTCATCCATCCGGAGCGGAGCGGGTCCATCTTCAATCCAGCGACGCGGAGCCATCCTCTTCAAACAAAGTCCAAGCGAAGAATGAAGGTTCCTTTAAATGACGTCATCCAAGATGGCGTCCCTTGAATTCCGATTGGCTGATAGGATTCTATCAGCCAAATGGAATTAAGGTAAGAAAAATTCTACTGGTTGATGCAATCAGCCAATAGGATTGAGCTCGCATTCTATTTGCTGATTGGAGCAGCCAATAGAATGCAAGCTCAATCCTATTGGCTGATTGGATCAGCCAATAGGATTTTTTCTACCTTAATTCCGATTGGCTGATAGAATTCTATCAGCCAATCGGAATTGAAGGGACGCCATCTTGGATGACGTCACTTAAAGGTACCGTCATTTAGTGTTAGTCGTCAGATGGAAGAGGATGCTCTGCGTCGGATGGCTTGAAGATTGACCCGCTCCGCTCCGGAAGGATGAAGATAGAAGATGCCGTCTGGATGAAGACTTCTGCCCCGTCTGGAAGTCCTCTTCTGCCTGGATCGGATGAAGACTTCTGGCCGTCTGGAGGACCACTTCTGCCCCGTTGGGTGAAGACGTCTCAAGGTAGGGTGATCTTCAAGGGGTTAGTGTTAGGTTTTATTAAGGGGGGATTGGGTGGATTTTAGAGTAGGGTTGGGTGTGAGGGTGGTGGGTTTTAATGTTGGGGGGGTATTGTATTTTTTTTTACAGGTAAAAGAGCTGATTAATTTGGGGTAATGCCCCGCAAAAAGCCCTTTTAAGGGCTATTTGTAATTTAGTATAGGGTAGGGATTTTTATTATTTTGGGGGCTTTTTTATTTTATTAGGAGGGTTAGATTAGGTGTAATTAGTTTAAAATTCTTGTAATTATTTTATTATTTTCTGTAATTTAGTGTTTTTTTTCTGTACTTTAGTTTATTTAATTTAATTGTAATTAATTGTAGTTAGTTTAGGTAATTAATTGAATTATAGTGTAGTGTTAGGTGTAATTGTAACTTAGGTTAGGGTTTATTTTACAGGTAAATTTGTACTTATTTTAACTAGTAAGTTATTAAATAGTTAATAACTATTTAATAACTATTGTACCTAGTTAAAATAAATACAAAGTTGCCTGTAAAATAAAAATAAACCATGAGATAGCTACAATGTAATTATTAGTTATATTGTAGCTATCTTAGGGTTTATTTTAGAGGTAAGTATTTAGTTTTAAATAGGAATAATTTAGTTAATAATAGTAATTTTATTTACATGTATTTAAATTATATTTAAATTAGGGGGGTGTTAGGGTTATACTTAAATTTAGGGGTTAATAACTTTATTATAGTGGCAGCGACGTTTGCGGCGGAAGATTAGGCGTTAATAAGTGTAGTTAGGTGGCGGCGACATTGGGGGTGGCAGAGTAGGGGTTAATAAATAAAAAGTAGATGTCGGCGATGTTGGGGGCAGCAGATTAGGGGTTCATAGGGATAATGTAGGTGGCGGCGGTGTCCGGAGCGGCAGATTAGGGGTTAATAATATAATGCAGGTGTCGGCGATGTTGGGGGCGGCGGATTAGGGGTTAATAAGTGTAATATTACGGGTGTTTAGACTCGGGGTTCATGTTAGGGTGTTAGGTGTAGACATAAAAAGTATTTTCCCATAGGAATCAATGGGGCTGTGTTAAAAGCTGAACGCTGCTTTTTTGCAGGTGTTAGGTTTTTTTTCAGCCGGCTCTCCCCCATTGATTCCTATGGGGAAATCGTGCATGAGCATGTTTAGCCAGCTCACAGCTACCGTAAGCAGCGCTGGTATTACATTGAGATGTGGAGCTAAATTTTGCTCTCCGATCACTTTCCTGCGGCTAACGCCGGGTTTAAAAAACCTGTAATACCAGCGTTGTCTTAAGTGAGCGTTGAGAAAAAAATGCTTGTTAGCTCCGCACACCATTACCGACAAAAACTCATAATCTAGCCGAATGATTCCCCAATCTCTTTTGCTCCCCCCACCTGTTTTATATACAGTTATACTTACTTAGGCAGTCGTAATGGAATGTTATTTTATTGTATATGTTCTTTTTATTGCTTACTTTTGCAGTTCTAAACATGCTTCTGTAGAGTCCAATGCTGTGTCACTACTGATGACATCTTTTGCATACCTCCCAACATAAAGATCTGTGGATCATTACAAGATGGCCTTATTAAATAGTCAAATTTGCTTTGTTTTGTTGGCATTCTTAATTGAAAGCTAAACCTAGGTAGGCTCATATGCTAATTCCTAATCCCTTGAAGTCTGCCTCTTACCTAAATGCATTTGACAGTTTTTCACAGCTAGAGGACATTAGTTTATGTGTACCATATAGATAAGATTGTGCTCACACCCATGGAGTTACTTATGAGTGGGCACTAATTGACTAAAATGCAATTCTGTCAACAAAACTGAAATAAGGGGGCAGGCTGCAGAGTCTTAGATACAAGGTAATCTCAGAGGTAAAAGTATATTAATGCAAAACAGGGAATGGGTTATAAAGGGATTATCTATCTTTTTAATCAATAACAATTCTGGAGTAAACTGTCCCTTTATACTTGTCATGTTTGGTATATGGTTAAAAAACAAACAGTGTGTGGGGGTTGGGGTAGGCTGCTTTGCCTTAAAATGCCCGGGCCCTTTTTTGGTCCCAGTCCGGCCCTGTTTAAAACCATCCAATCTAAAACTGGTTCAATTATTGTCACCCAAATGCACCACTCAAGATTGGGCAAAGCTAACCCAGATCATCTATTGAGTGATACAATTTATTTTTATTTATCCTACATTTTTTACTATTCCAGATAAATGTTTTATTATTGGAGTTTTTTTTATATCCTTAGCGTTAATTCATGCTGACAACATTCTAATAGGGTATAATAGTTTAGGTAATACAATCATCTTTAGAATATTTACTCTTCCCATTAGGGACACTGGTAGATTCCACCATATTTTAAAATCTTCTTTTATTTCTGATTTTGCATTTCCAATGTTAATTTTATACCATTTATTAGGATTTAATTACATTTTTAATCCCAAATACATACAATCATGTTGTACTTATTTAAGGCCAAAACATGTGAACCCCCTACCCTTTTCTGCAAGCCAGATAATTTCTGACTTATTTCTGTTAATTTTGAATCATGAAAGTGAACCAAATTTATTAACATTTTCCATTATTTTATGGAAATTTTTGTATATTTTATTTACAAATAATATCATATTATCAGCATGCATTTTTAACTGAATTTCAACATTTGCTATATTTAAACCTTTATATGTATTCCTAAACTATATAGCCAATGGTTCTAGTGAGAGATTACAAATCAAAGGAGATAGGGGGAACCCCTGCCTTATCCCTCTATTTAGTTTTATTGGAAGAGATTCAGAGTTATTCACCAAGACACTGACCACTGACATCTTATATAGTGATTTAACTGTATTAACAATCAGGTAGATTTGAACTGCCAATAGGATTTCAGAAGCTCTCATCCTATTGGCTGATTTGATTTGAATAATTAAATTAGCCAATAGGAATGCAAGGTACGCCATTTTTAAACGGCTACCTTGCTTTGAAGCTTCAGTGTATGGCGGGGACCATATGAAGAGAACGCTCCGCGCTGGATGTCTTCGCCACTTCACGCTGCTGGGATGAAGATAGAAGATGCCCCTGTGATGGATGAAGATTTCGCCGCCTGGATGGAGACTTTTCGCCGCCTGGATGGAGACGGATGTCCGGACTTCAGAAGCCATGAGTAGATATTCTGAGGTTAGTGTTAGGTATTGTTTTTATTTTTTGGGGTGTTTTTTTCAGATTAGGGTTTGGGCAATTTGAAAAAAGAGCTAAATACCCTTTTAAGGGCAATGAAAAAGAGCTGAATGCCCTTTTAAGGGCAATCCCCATACAAATGCCCATTTAGGGGCAATGGGGATCTTAGGTTTATTTTAGAGGTTTTTTTTATTTTGGGGAGTTGGTTGGGTGGTGGGTTTTACTGTTGGGGGGCTTTTTTATTTTTATAGGGCTATTAGATTAGGTGTAATTGTTTTTATTTTTGATAATTTTGTTTATTATTTTTTGTAAGCTTAGTGGGGTTTTTTTTTCCGTAATTTAGTGTTTATTATTTATTGTAATTTTAGATTTTTTAATTTTTCTTGTAGTGTTAGGTTTTTTTAAATTTGTAATTTCGATTTTTTAATTGGTAGTTTTTTTATTTTATTAGAATAGTAAGGTTAGGTTAATTTATAGCTTAATGATAGTTTTTTTTATTTCACAGGTAAGTTTTTATTTATTTAAAGGTAATTATATTGTAATTTTAATTTAAAGGTTTAGGGGTTAAAAGGTTTATTATAGTGTCGGCGATGTCGGGGAGCGGCGGAATAGGCGTTAATAACTTTATTATAGTGTCGCAAATGTCGAGGAGTGGTGGAATAGGGGTTAATAGGGGTTAATAACTTTAATATAGTGTCGGTGATGTCTGGAGCGGCAGATAAGGGGTTAATAACTTTATTTAGGTCGTCGGTGATGTCGGGTGGCGGCGGATTAGGGGTGTTTAGACTAGGGGTTTATGTTAAGGTGTAAACGTAACTTTTTTTCCCCATAGACATCAATGGGGTTGCGTTACGGAGATTTTTCATTCTGCACTTCAAGGTTTTTTTTCTAATACTCTCTCCCCATTGATGTCTATGGGGGAAAGCGTGCATGAGCACATCAAAGCAGCGCTTGTATTTTGCGGTATGGAGCTTAACGCTACCATATTGCACCCACAAGGAGGCTTTTCAGTAACTCATAATGGCAGCGCTATGGAGAGTGAAATAATGCAACTTTTTAGCGTTAGTTTCGCACCTGGTTTAGCGCAAAACTCATAATCTAGGTGAATGTTAGTAACCAGATCATGCTTTTCTAAAACAGTTTATAAATGATCCCATGTTATGTTATCAAATGCTTTTTCTGCATATATTGTAATAATGACACAATCTTTATTTGCCTTTATAAATTCTTGATACTTCATATTCCACTACATTTCTAAAATTAATTTTACTTTCCTTAAGTTCTTCCTTGATGGCCTTCCATTAATGAATCCTGTTTGGTCTGAGTGTATAAAGTCTGGGAGAACCTTTTGTAATCTAGCAGCCAGGATCTTGAATGAATATTTTATAATCTACATTGAGGAGTGCTATTGGTCCATAAGAGTCATGGTTTTCAGGATCTTTACTTGGTTTTACAATGAACAACATAACTAAACTAATAAAATCTTGATTGGGGGATATTTATCTATAATCAGACAATGGAGAATTTTATAATACTCCCCCGGAATGTTATCTGGACTGAGAGCTTTACCATTTGCAAAGCTCTTAATAGTTTTGCTAACTTCATGAGTTTCTATACTTTTATTTCATTCTAATTTTTGTTGTTTAGAAACTTTCTTTAAAATGATATGATTCCAGAATTCTTTTTTATTTCCTTTATGTATTTAGCTTTTTTCATATATTTTGGAGAAATACAATCTAAATGATTCAGACTTAGTTAATTTTCCTTTTGCCTCATTTATCATAGTTATTACATTAGATATCCTTTTTATTTTGAAGTGGTCAATTTTTGCTATTATCAATACACCGTTTTAAAAGTTATGTTAAAAATATTGAAGTCGATGAGTTTATATGTATAAATAACGAATGCATTTCAAATAAAATCTATTTATAAAATACCTCCGTTATCGCGATTAGCTCCGCCCCTACCATACTTCCTTATTCTTCTGTTATGACGCCGCTTTGGTTCTTACAAGCGGACTACGCTCGTGCACCCGTGTTTTTTTTTTAAATGAACTCAATAGCGCATGCGTTTCATTACCCGATGATACTTTGTATACTTTGTATACGTTTCATGAATGAGCATGCCGATGATGACGCGCTGTTTGTTTAAACGCATGCGCATAAGGTGTAAGTGACGAAACAGAAAAGGGGCTGGACGCCACGGGGGTAAATAATAGATTGGTGCGAAAAACTGTCAATCAATAACGGCAGTATGGCGGGCGGATTATACAGGTGAAACGGAGCAAAATAAAAACGTTAAAAATAAAACTGTTACTGTTATTTATATATAATTTGATGAATGAACATCATACTTATTTTGGATAACATATTGAAAAATGATAATCAAGACGCCAGACTTGACCTTCACTTTAAGTTAGCTAATATCTCTTACCTGTTTTTTGGGTATGTTTATAAAATATGCTCTTAATTTTAATTTCCGTTTGTATTGAAATAATTTTCAGAAAAAAATATCTTTCTTCTTTACTCTTTATATATTTATCCCAATTGATTTTTGAAGGATTTGTGAGGTATTTATTGTAAGAGTTGGAGACGTGTTTGGCCAGTTGTTTATCTCTAGCCTTATTTTTATTTTTAACTTTAAATATATATGCTAAGATTTCTCCTCTAACTACTGCCTTTGATGTTGCTCAAAACATATCTGGTTTATGGCTCTATTCTAAATTATTAAACTGTTCATAATCCTTTCATTTACTTTCTAGGAATTGTATAAATTATTTACTCTTAAATAGATATGCTGGAAAGTATAATCTATTACTATTGTAACATCTATTTCCTGAGCCTATTGATATAAACCAATAGGAACATGAGCTGTAATTATTATTTACATTATTTTAGCTTCTTCTGATATAAGTAATAAATCTTAGAACATGTCTTATAAGCTTCTGAAATACATGTATAGTTTCTATCTATTGGATTTCTTATTCTCCATACATCAAGTACTTTAAGATTTCTAGTCATTTCCTGAAATATTCTAGTTTCTTTTTTTTATTCATATTTGTTCCTACATTTTGTTTTTTTCTTACTTATTTTCTGCCTTAACTCCCCATTGCTGAACCTGTCTAGATGTATTATAGGAGCTATATTGAAATCCCCTCCCATTATTAGTCCTTCACAATTATATGTTAGTTGCTTTAGTTTGTAAATGTTTCCAAAATACTATGACCTCTAGTTATCATGGTCTGGTGGACCTGATCCGACACTGCGGATCAGGTCCGCCATACCTCGCTGAATACGGCGAGCAATACGCTCGCCGTATTCAGCATTGCACCAACAGCTCACAAGAGCTGCTGGTGCAACGCCGCCCCCTGCAGACTAGCGGCCAATCGGCCACCAGCAGGGGGGTGTCAATCAACCCGATCGTACTCGATCGGGTCGATTTCCGGCAATGTGTGTCCACCTGCTCAGAGCAGGCGGACAGGTTATGGAGCAGCGGTCTTTGTGACCGCTGCTTCATAACTGCTGTTTCTGGTGAGTCTGATGACTCGCCAGAAACACGGGGCATCAAGCTCCATTCGGAGCTTGATACATATGCCCCTATATCTATTGTATTAGGACCATATACATTACATAAAATGAATCTATTCTTTTTTATAAAAACTTTTAACCTTCTGAGATTATATTGAAATATAAGCCCTTACAAAATAATATTTCAACACGTCTTTTTCTTCTTTTAAAGCAAGAATATATCCCCTCCTCAATCCATGCTATTTTAATTTTTCTTCATCTTATTTCTTTAAGCGGATCTCTTTCAAAAAATATATTTCCGCCTAAAGAGTTTAAGAATCTAAATATGTTTTTTTTTTTAGTTGGAGAGGAGACTCCACCAGTGTTTCAAGAGATAATTTTAAAATGAATCATCATTTGTTAGTTAGAAAAGTGCATAATAATAAAAATATAACAAGAGCCCCTTTCTCTACTTCTGTTAATATCTTTCTTTTAACAGCAATCTTTACTCCAAGCAACAAAGATCAGCATAATAACTATTTTTAACAATTTTGAAAACACAATCTGAGGAAGATGAAGATAAAACATAATTAAATAAAAAAAAAAAATCCAAGCTATGGTCTTAAATTCTGTTACATTATTTTAACCTGCACATATTGTAAACGTATTCTCTATTTTGATGATTATCCGTTATGTTCTTTCTATCCTATTCCCATATATTGTTTAATTTCTTTAACATTATTAAACATTTTAACGCCTTCTGGTGTTTGTAACCATATCTTTGCTGGATATAGCATTATTGCATTTCCCCCCACTTTAATTAACCTAGCACATTAGTCTGACATCTCTTTCCTATTTCTAGATGTTTCTGAGAAATAATCATGAAATATTAATATCCTGCTATCTTCTATTCTAAAAGCTTGCATTATTTTGGCTGCTCTGATTATGACCATTGTCTTCTGAAAATCTAAAAAACATAATTTATGTAAGAACTTACCTGATAAATTAATTTCTTTCATATTGGCAAGAGTCCATGAGCTAGTGACGTATGGGATACACAATCCTACCAGGAGGGGCAAAGTTTCCCAAACCTCAAAATGCCTATAAATACACCACTCACCACACCCACAATTCAGTTTAACGAATAGCCAAGTAGTGGGGTGAAAAAGAAAGGAGTAAAAAGCATCAACAAAGGAATTTGAAAATAATTGTGCTTTATACAAAAAATCATAACCACCATAAAAAGTGTGGGCCTCATGGACTTTTGCCAATATGAAAGAAATGAATTTATTAGGTAAGTTCTTACATAAATTATGTTTTCTTTCATGTAATTGGCGAGAGTCCATGAGCTAGTGATGTATGGGATATCAATACCCAAGATGTGGAACTCCACGCAATAGTCACTAGAGAGAGAGGGATAAAATAAAAAAACAGCCATTTTCCGCTGAAAAAATAATCCACAACCCAAATTATAAGTTTATTCTTTTAATGACAAGAAAAACTTAAAACATCAGCAGAAGAATCAAACTGAAACAGCTGCCTGAAGAACTTTTATACCAAAAACTGCTTCTGAAGAAGCAAATACATCAAAACGGTAGAATTTAGTAAATGTATGCAAAGAGGACCAAGTTGCTGCTTTGCAAATCTGATCAACTGAAGCTTCATTCTTAAAAGCCCAAGAAGTGGAGACTGATCTAGTAGAATGAGCTGTAATTCTCTGAGGCGGGGTCTTACCCGACTCCAAATAAGCTGAATGAATCAAAAGCTTTAACCAAGAAGCCAAGGAAATAGCAGAAGCCTTCTGACTTTTTCTCGGACCTGAAAATATAACAAATAGACTAGAAGTCTTCCTGAAATCTTTAGTAGCTTCAACATAATATTTTAAAGCGCTTACCACATCCAAAGAATGTAAGGATCTTTCCAAAGAATTCTTAGGATAAGGACACAAGGAAGGGACAACAATTTCTCTACTAATGTTGTTAGAATTCACAACCTTAGGTAAAAATTGAAATGAAGTCCACAAAAACACCTTATCCTGAAGAAAAATCAGAAATGGAGATTCACAAGAAAGAGCAGAAAGCTCAGAAACTCGTCTAGCAGAAGAGATAGCCAAAAGGAACAACACTTTCCAAGAAAGTAGTTTACTGTCCAAAGAATGCATAGACTCAAATGGAGGAGCCTGTAACGCCTTCAAAACCGAATTAAGACTCCAAGGAGGAGAAATTCTATCAGCCAATCGGAATTGAAGGGACGCCATCTTGGATGACATCACTTAAAGGTACCGTCATTTAGTGTTAGTCGTCGGATGGAAGAGGATGCTCTGCGTCGGATGGCTTGAAGATGGACCCGCTCCGCTCCAGATGGATGAAGATAGAAGATGCCGCCTGGATGTAGACTTCTGCCTGTCTGGAGGTCCTCTTCTGCCCGGATCGGATGAAGACTTCTGGCCGTCTGGAGGACCACTTCTGCCCAGTTGGGTGAAGACGTCTGAAGGTAGGATGATCTTCAAGGGGTTAATGTTAGGTTTTATTAAGGGGGTATTGAGTGGGTTTTAGAGTAGGGTTGGTTGTGTGGGTGGTGGGTTTTAATGTTGGGGTGGTATTGTATTGTATATATTTTTTACAGGTAAAAGAGCTGATTACTTTGGGGCAATGCCCCGCAAAAAGCCCTTTTAAGGGCTATTTGTAATTTAGTATAGGGTAGGGATTTTTATTATTTTGGGGGGCGTTTTTATATTTTATTAGGGGGATTAGATTAGGTGTAATTAGTTTAAAATTCTTGTAATTATTTTATTATTTTCTGTAATTTAGTGGGTTTTTTTTTCCGTACTTTAGTTTATTTAATTTAATTGTAATTAATTGTAGTTAATTTAGGTAATTTATTTAATTATAGTGTAGTGTTAGGTGTAATTGTAACTTAGGTTAGGGTTTATTTTACAGGTAAATTTGTACTTATTTTAACTAGGAAGTTATTAAATAGTTAATAACTATTTAATAACTATTGCACCTAGTTAAAATAAATACAAAGTTGCCTGTAAAATAAAAATAAACCCTGAGATAGCTACAATGTAATTATTAGTTATATTGTAGCTATCTTAGGGTTTATTTTATAGGTAAGTATTTAGTTTTAAATAGGAATAATTTAGTTAATAATAGTAATTTTATTTAGATTTATTTAAATTATATTTAAGTTAGGGGGGTGTTAGGGTTAGGGTTAGACTTAGATTTAGCAGTTAATAACTTTATTATAGTGGTGGCGACGTTGGCGGCGGCAGATTAGGGGTTAAAAAGTGTAGTTAGGTGGCGGCGACATTGGGGGCGGCAGAGTAGGGATTAATAAATAAAAAGTAGGTGTCGGCGATGTTGGGGGCAGCAGATTAGGGGTTGGGGGGCAGCGGTGTCCGGAGCGGCAGATTAGGGGTTAATAATAAAATAAAGGTGTCGGCGATGTCGGGGGCGGCAGATTAGGAGTTAATAAGTGTAAGATTAGGGGTGTTTAGACTCTGGGTTCATGTTAGGGTGTTATGTGTAGACATAAAATGTATTTTCCCATAGGAATCAATGGGGCTGCGTTAGAAGCTGAACGCTGCTTTTTTGCAGGTGTTAGGTTTTTTTTCAGCCGATTCTCCCCCATTGATTCCTATGGGGAAATCGTGCACGAGCACGTTTAGCCAGCTCACCACTACCGTAAGCAGTGCTGGTATTACAGTGAGATGT
Source organism: Bombina bombina (assembly GCF_027579735.1). Classification (NCBI taxonomy): domain Eukaryota; kingdom Metazoa; phylum Chordata; class Amphibia; order Anura; family Bombinatoridae; genus Bombina; species Bombina bombina. Next base: position 1,284,419,658 of record NC_069500.1, read on the forward strand.
GGAGCAAAATTTTGCTCTCCGATCACTTTTTGGCGGCTAACGCCGGGTTTAAAAAAACCTGTAATACCAGCATTGTCTTAAGTGAGCGGTGAGAAAAAAATGCTTGTTAGCCCCGCACACCATTACCGACAAAAACTCGTAATCTATCCGAAAGTAAATAAAAATTACAACAATCCCTTGGTGTTTATATTAAAGGGACATTGTACCCAAAAATTGTCTTTCGTGATTCAGATTGAGCATGAAATTTTAAGCAACTTTCTAATTTACTCCTATTATCAAATTTTCTTCATTCTCTTGGTATCTTTATTTGAAATGCAAGAATGTAAGTTTAGATGCTAGCCCATTTTTGGTGAACAACCTGGGTTGTCCTTGCTGATTGGTGGATAAATTCATCCACCAATAAAATAGTGCTGTCCAGAGTACTAAAACAAAAAAAAAAAGCTTAGATGCCTTCTTTTTCAAATAATGATAGCAAGAGAACGAAGAAAAATTGATAATAGGAGTAAACTAGAAAGTTGTTTAAAATTGCATGCTCTTTCTGAATCACAAAAGAAAAAAAATGGGTACAGTGTCCCTTTAAATGTTGTGTTGTGTAGTGCCTGACTCCTTTCATCAAGAGAAAATTAGTTATATATATTTGAATACCTTCCCTATCTATATAATACCCTGTACAATATTTCTTACAGCTCCCTTTTTTTTTTCTTTACTTTTTTGGAATGTTTTCTGGATTGACTTCTCGACTCTAAACACATTGTTTATATTTGCAAACCTTTGTTTGTTACAAAAGAACTAATAACATCAATGTATATCATAGAAACTTAGCTTGTATGGGACTAGTGAAATGCAGATTTAAATCTGTTTCACCATAATCAGTAAATATATACTAGTCTGTTATTCCAGAATATCCTTTAATCTAACTAGTACAAGTGATATATACTCGTCTCTATCTCTTGTAAAACCTTTTCTATAGAGTTTATATTATATTTTAAGATAAAACAAGAAGTCTTATATGACATAGAATATAAACAAAAACCTTTAGGTGAATTATCCCTCTTATAGTTCATGTAGTTCACTTTAAGTCCCACTAGACCTTACATCTTAAAGGTGGGATGTTTCCTTGTATCCAGTCATATTACAGTTGATACAGAAGAGAAACAGATATTATATAACACATAATTTCCTATATTTATACTGTATATATAAGTTCTTCAAAAGGGAAGGAGAAGACTTTCAATTGGTGATCTCTTGCTCCTGTAGTATTACACAAAATAAATTGCCCAACTCAGAATAGAATTCTTGCTTGTAATCCACATCTGGTATTGATTCTTGAAATTATAGAGAGGCAGAAGACAGTATATTTCATCGCTGTTCACTTAAAGGGACAGTCAAGTCCGAAAAGAACTTTCATGTTTCAAATAGGGCATGCAATTTTAAATAATTTTCCAATTTACTTTTATCACCAATTTTACTTTGTTCTCTTGGTATTCTTAGTTGAATGCTAAACCTAGAAAGGCTCATATGATAATTTCTAAACCCTTATCACATGCTTTTTTATTAACAGGGGAGAGCTAGTTCATGTGAGCCATATAGATAACATTGTGATCACGCTCGTGGCTTGTGGCAGACACTGCACTAATTGGCTAAAATGAAAGTCAATAGATAATAAATAAAATATCATGTGATCAGGCAGCTGTCAGAAGATGCTTAGATACCAGGTAATCACAGAGGTAAAAAGTATATTAATATAACTGTGTTGGTTATGCAAAACTGGGGAATGGGTAATAAAGGGATTATCTATCTTTTTAAACAACAACAATTCTGGTGTTGACTGTCCCTTTAAGCAGGGAGAGCTTACAGTACATATTCCCTGTTCTTCAGTATTTATTTCCTGCTACTCAGAATTAACAGAGTACTCACTTTTTTCTAGTACTGACCTCACCCTGCAGGAAATACCTTCCCCAGGACTTAAGCCCCAGTAGACTCCAAGGACTGTTAATCTTGCAGGCAGTATTTTCATCAGTTGGTTCCAGATTTCTGCTATTTCTGTAGTGTGAGCACCATTACATATAAGTCTCCAGTGCCAGAGCTGTTTAGGCATCAAGCTCAGGATACATCAAGATACATCTAGCCCCTTAGGCTCAGAAGGCCAGTAGGATTATGCACCTTCAGGTTTGGGGAGAAATTAGAGATGCTCCTCTATGTTCAATGTGACTTTCCTTCCTTGGGCCTTGCGGATCTCCCACCTCATAGAGCTCAGTGTTATCAGTGTATTTTGGCTCTCAATGTCATGTGATCGTTTCGAGGTTGCAGCGGTTCAACAAGCTGAGCCCCTCCCCCTTGCTTCACAGAAAGCCCAAACATGCCCTTATAACTTTTTGTTGCACTATTTTTTAAATAATTTTCATCAGGCACTGTTATTATGAGTGTAACTGTACTTTGTAATGTAGTTTTGATGTGTTTTGAGACACTTTTTTGCCTTGCATAACAGTTAACCAGAGCTTTGAAGTAGCGGTAATCATTCTAGCACAAATTGCGATTTTGCTCAAGCGTTCACGTTTACTTTTTAATCGTAATATGAGCGGAATTTAACTTACACACAAATGGGCACGAAAACTCAATGTCGCTCGTGCAAATGATAATGCTCCATTCATAATCTAGCCCAAAGAGAGGCATATATGTGTTCCAACTAGCTAGCTCCAGTAGTACACTGATGTTCCTAAGTAGTGATGTCGTGAACAGTTCGCCGGAGAACAGTTCCCGGCGAACATAGCTTGTCCGTGTTCGCAGCGGCGGGCGAACATATGCGATGTTTGATCCTCCCCCTATTCATCATCATTGCCTAAACTTTGACCCTGTATCTCACAGTCAGCAGGCACATTCCAGCTAATCAGCAGCAGACCCTCCCTTCCAGACCCTTAAACCTCATGGACAGCAGCGATTTTAGATTCATTCGGAAGCTGCATTGCTAGTGAGAGGAGGGACAGTGTAGCTGCTGCTAATTTAATAGGGAAATCGATAGCTAGGCTAGTGTATTCAGTGTCCACTACAGTCCTGAAGGACTCATCTGATCTCTGCTGTAAGGACAGAAACCCAAAAAGCCCTTTTTAGGGCTACATCAGTCGTTGTAATCTAATAGCAGTTCCCTGCCTGCCACTGCCAGCCTGTGTGTCAGGCTCACAGCATATACTGTGCCTACTTGCTCAGTGCCACCACTCATATCTGGTGTAACATTAGTGTAAATTTAAAATTTTTTTTTTTTACATCAGTCTGCTAGTGTAATCTAATTTCAGTAGCCAGGCCAGCCTGCTACTGCCAGCCTGTGTGTCAGGCTCATAGCATATACTGTGCCTACTTGCTCAGTGCCACCACTCATATCTGGTGTAACATTAGTGTAAATTTAAAAAAAAAAACTTTTACATCAGTCTGCTAGTGTAATCTAATTTCAGTTGCCAGGCCAGCCTGCCACTGCCAGCCTGTGTGTCAGGCTCACGGCATATACTGTGCCTACTGGCTCAGTGCCACCACTCATATCTGGCTGGTGTAACAGTAGTGTAAATTTTTTTAAAAAAACTTTTACATCAGTCTACTAGCGTAATCTAATAGCAGTTGCCTGCCTGCCACTGCCAGCCTGTGTGTCAGACTCACAGCATATACTGTGCCTACTTGCTCAGTGCCACCACCAGTCATATCTGGTGTAACATTAGTGTAAATAAAAAAAAAACAAAAAACTTTTACATCAGTCTGCTAGTGTAATCTAATTTCAGTTGCCAGGCCAGCCTGTCACTGCCAGCCTGTGTGTCAGGCTCACAGCATATACTGTGCCTACTTGCTCAATGCCACCACTCATATCTGGTGTAACATTAGTGTAAATTTAAAAAAACAACAACTTTTACATCAGTCTGCTAGTGTAATCTAATTTCAGTTGCCAGGCCAGCCTGCCACTGCCAGCCTGTGTGTCAGGCTCACAGCATATACTGTGCCTACTTGCTCAGTGCCACCACTCATATCTGGTGTAACAGTAGTGTAAATTTTAAAAAAAACTACTTTTACATCAGTTTGCTAGTGTAATCTAATAGCAGTTGACCGTCTGCCACTGCCAGCCTGTGTGTTAGGCTCACAGCATATACTGTGCCTACTTGCTCAGTGCCACCACTCATATCTGGTGTAACATTAGTGTAAATAAAAAAAATAAAAAACTTTTCAATCAGTCTGCTAGTGCAATCTAATTTCAGTTGCCAGGCCAGCCTGCCACTGCCAGCCTGTGTGTCAGGCTCACAACATATACTGTGCCTACTTGCTCAGTGCCACCACTCATATCTGGTGTAACAATAGTGTAAATTAAAAAAAAAAACTTTTACATCAGTCTGATAGTGTAATCTAATTTCAGTTGCCAGGCCAGCCTGCCACTGCCAGCCTGTGTGTCAGGCTCACAGCATATACTGTGCCTACTTGTTCAGTGCCACCACCAGTCATATCTGGTGTAACATTAGTGTAAATAAAAAAAAAAAAACTTTTACATCAGTCTGCTAGTGTAATCTAAATTCAGTTGCCAGGCCAGCCTGCCAATGCCAGATGTGTGTCAGGCTCACAGCATATACTATGCCTACTTGCTCAGTGCCACCACTCATATCTGGTGTTACAGTAGTGTAAATTTAAAAAAAAAACTTTTACATCAGTTTGCTAGTGTAATCTAATAGCAGTTGCCCGTCTGCCACTGCCAGCCTGTGTGTCAGACTCAAAGCATATACTGTGCCTACTTGCTCAGTGCCACCACTCATATCTGGTGTAACATTAGTGTAAATTAAAAAAAAAACTTTTTACATCAGTCTGCTAGTATAATCTAATTTCAGTTGCCAGGCCAGCCTGCCACTGCCAGCCTGTGTGTCAGGCTCACAGCATATACTGTGCCTACTTGCTCAGTGCCACCACTCATATCTGGTGTAACAATAGTGTAAATTTAAAAAAAACAAGAACTTTTACATCAGTCTGCTAGTGTAATGTAATTTCAGTTGCCAGGCCAGCCTGCCACTGCCAGCCTGTGTGTCAGGCTCACAGCATATACTGTGCCTACTTGCTCAGTGCCACCACCAGTCATATCTGGTGTAACATTAGTGTAAATTAAAAAAAAAAAACGTTTACATCAGTCTGCTAGTGTAATCTAATTTCAGTTGCCAGGCCAGCCTGCCACTGCCAGCCTGTGTGTCAGGCTCACAGCATATACTGTGCCTACTTGTTCAGTGCCACCACCAGTCATATCTGGTGTAACATTAGTGTAAATAAAAAAAAAAACTTTTACATCAGTCTGCTAGTGTAATCTAATTTCAGTGTCCAGGCCAGCCTGCCACTGCCAGATGTGTGTCAGGCTCACAGCATATACTGTGCCTACTTGCTCAGTGCCACCACTCATATCTGGTGTAACAGTAGTGTAAATTTAAAAAAAAAAATTTTTACATCAGTCTGCTAGTGTAATCTAATTTCAGTTGCCAGGCCAGCCTGCTACTGCCAGCCTGTGTGTCATGATCACAGCATATACTGTGCCTACTTGCTCAGTGCCACCACCAGTCATATCTGGTGTAACATTAGTATACATTTTAAAAAACCAAAACTTTTACATCAGTCTGCTAGTGTAATCTAATTTCAGTTGCCAGGCCAGCCTGCCACTGCCAGCCTGTGTGTCAGGCTCACAGCATATACTGTGCCTACTTGCTCAGTGCCACCACCAGTCATATCTGGTGTAACATTAGTGTAAATTAAAAAAAAAAAACGTTTACATCAGTCTGCTAGTGTAATCTAATTTCAGTTGCCAGGCCAGCCTGCCACTGCCAGCCTGTGTGTCAGGCTCACAACATATACTGTGCCTACTTGTTCAGTGCCACCACCAGTCATATCTGGTGTAACATTAGTGTAAATAAAAAAAAAAAAACGTTTACATCAGTCTGCTAGTGTAATCTAATTTCAGTTGCCAGGCCAGCCTGCCACTGCCAGCCTGTGTGTCAGGCTCACAACATATACTGTGCCTACTTGCTCAGTGCCACCACTCATATCTGGTGTAATAGTAGTGTAAATTTAAAAAAAAAACTTTTACATCAGTTTGCTAGTGTAATCTAATAGCAGTTGCCCGTCTGCCACTGCCAGCCTGTGTGTCAGGCTCACAGCATATACTGTGCCTACTTGCTCAGTGCCACCACTCATATCTGGTGTAACATTAGTGTAAATAAAAAAACAAAAACTTTTACATCAGTCTGCTAGTGCAATCTAATTTTAAACTAGAAGTGTGGTAGTATAGACACTACCACGGGACAGTATGCATCTCCAGCACTCTAGCCCAGACTATAGGGTGATGCTTTTTGTGAGAAATATTAAAATATAACTTTTATTCAATTTATTTAAAAACTGTACACACATAACACATAACATACAATTTTAAAAATTCTCAAAGTAAGTTCTGTTAAAGTTTGAATAGTGACCACTAATATTATATGAATGCCTGAATTATATTGTCTCAAAGTGTCACTAAAATTATAGCACCTTGCAATAATGTCACTCCTATGCTGAATTGGTAGTCTTGGCAAAGCTGTTATATAGTTGTGTAAGTGCCCTATGGTAGTATGTTCACCAGTTAGTGCATACTGTGGGTCACAATGGAAATAACAGCTTAATATGATCGTTTGATTCTATGTGAATACTAGTGTATCTGTATCAAACATTTACATGATAGTAGCGTCAGTTACCAAGAATATAACTGTCTCATCTGTGTAAGTATACAGTTGATCTGAGAGCAATGCTCATAAAGTACTGCTAATCGTTTAATAGGTACAGATTATGTAGCAACATTACTCACTGGTTCTAGTATCAGAGGGATGAGAAAAAACTCAATTTAGTGAATAGTTAAGATACCATATATATTATGTTATAAGTTGGTACTGTATAGAGGTGACTGTTATATCTCCTCTAGAAATTTTGTGATCACCAGTGTATCTAGGTTGTTGTGCAATCTCACTCCTGTTGGATCATATAAATGTTTGAGGTTATTATAGGTATACGGATATTAGGGGCTTCTATAGATGTGGGTAAAGTGACCTTGTGTAGTCTCACACACCGAGATTGTATAACTGGCTGTGTTCTGTAACTATCAGCACTCTAGTTGGCCACTATATTTCTAGGTAAATATTTACTAGAATCTGTGCTTGGTTAGTATATCCCACTAGAATAGCCTCCCAATAGTGATGGCGAATATATATACTCGCTTGATTCTGTGAGAGTATAGGTATGAGACTGTCAGACGTATATAGATGATAACGTGGTCTGCTTAATTATTTCAAAGTGGTTGCTTAGTATATATGTCAGATTCTATAGCCCCTCTTATGTTGCCGGATTATTGATTCCTTGTTAACTTGTGGAATTAACCTTAAATTCGCCAAAGAGGTAGTTTTTAGCAAACTAAGCTTGAGTATATATCATAATAATGTCAATTTATTTGGCAACCAGTGGATTTTAGATTGAATATTAAAGTCTTATATCTGTGTGACTTTTGTTGTGGAGTTCATTTGGTTTTTTATATATATTTTTGTAGTGGAGCCGTTAGATTGTGTAAATGGCCCGGATGTTATCCAAACTTGCACTATTTTCCTTATTTCTGTATAACCCCACAACCTGTATGCTGGTTATTTTTCTTTTTTTATAAACAATAAATTGGTGATGGTTTAGCTCTAATCGTGAGCTTAGTGTTACACTGCTTATGTAACAAACTGTTTTCTGAGCCTCTTAATAGTGCCCGGCTGTGATTACATGGGAGTCATATGCCTGTATCTAAATATTGAGCATCAATTATAGAATTGATTAATTTATGCTACTACGTTATCTTCAAAGCATACGGCTAATTATAACATCCGTATTCCCTTAGCTAGCTTGTATAGCAGCTTAGAAAAAGTTCTTAAACATATATGTTGAAAAGATTTTTTGTCTGTCACTATAGCCCGGATGTAATGCAATGTTACCCAGTGTAGTTAATTATTCTGATACTCTATAGTCACTCAAATTGAGTGTTGGCTATATTGTTAGATTCCCATTACCTGATTTGTTATTGTTTAGTGAAATGTTTGCCTCCTATAGTGTGTTCTGTATTACACTATGTCAATTACAAACTGTCTCGTTAGTCTATAGTACCCGGATGCTGCTCGAATCTAAGCCGTGTACCTCTATTTTCTACATATATAATCAACATATATAATCAACTTTTAGAAAGCCCTCTACGGGCGAAACGCGTCAGTAGTGACAGACGCCTTTTAAATTTATGTCAAAGTAAAGTTCTGAGCCATTCGTACATAAAGCTCCATGCTAATGAATATAGGTAAAGCGGTGTAGCAAGCTGCCTAGCGAACACCGCCAGTGTACACTGTTGAAATATTCAACCACAGGATAAGGGGATAGTATTACGGCGGAGCACACAGCTAACGTTGATTATATATGTAGAAAATATAGGTACACAAGGGGATATTGATACGGCTGAAAATACAGCGATCGTTGATTATATATGTAGAAAATAGAGGTACACGGCTTAGATTCGAGCAGCATCCGGGTACTATAGACTAACGAGACAGTTTGTAATTGACATAGTGTAATACAGAACACACTATAGGAGGCAAACATTTCACTAAACAATAACAAATCAGGTAATGGGAATCTAACAATATAGCCAACACTCAATTTGAGTGACTATAGAGTATCAGAATAATTAACTACACTGGGTAACATTGCATTACATCCGGGCTATAGTGACAGACAAAAAATCTTTTCAACATATATGTTTAAGAACTTTTTCTAAGCTGCTATACAAGCTAGCTAAGGGAATACGGATGTTATAATTAGCCGTATGCTTTGAAGATAACGTAGTAGCATAAATTAATAAATTCTATAATTGATGCTCAATATTTAGATACAGGCATATGACTCCCATGTAATCACAGCCGGGCACTATTAAGAGGCTCAGAAAACTGTTTGTTACATAAGCAGTGTAACACTAAGCTCACGATTAGAGCTAAACCATCACCAATTTATTGTTTATAAAAAAAGAAAAATAACCAGCATACAGGTTGTGGGGTTATACAGAAATAAGGAAAATAGTGCAAGTTTGGATAACATCCGGGCCATTTACACAATCTAACGGCTCCACTACAAAAATATATATAAAAAACCAAATGAACTCCACAACAAAAGTCACACAGATATAAGACTTTAATATTCGATCTAAAATCCACTGGTTGCCAAATAAATTGACATTATTATGATATATACTCAAGCTTAGTTTGCTAAAAACTACCTCTTTGGCGAATTTAAGGTTAATTCCACAAGTTAACAAGGAATCAATAATCCGGCAACATAAGAGGGGCTATAGAATCTGACATATATACTAAGCAACCACTTTGAAATAATTAAGCAGACCACGTTATCATCTATATACGTCTGACAGTCTCATACCTATACTCTCACAGAATCAAGCGAGTATATATATTCGCCATCACTATTGGGAGGCTATTCTAGTGGGATATACTAACCAAGCATAGATTCTAGTAAATATTTACCTAGAAATATAGTGGCCAACTAGAGTGCTGATAGTTACAGAACACAGCCAGTTATACAATCTCGGTGTGTGAGACTACACAAGGTCACTTTACCCACATCTATAGAAGCCCCTAATATCCGTATACCTATAATAACCTCAAACATTTATATGATCCAACAGGAGTGAGATTGCACAACAACCTAGATACACTGGTGATCACAAAATTTCTAGAGGAGATATAACAGTCACCTCTATACAGTACCAACTTATAACATAATATATATGGTATCTTAACTATTCACTAAATTTAGTTTTTTCTCATCCCTCTGATACTAGAACCAGTGAGTAATGTTGCTACATAATCTGTACCTATTAAACGATTAGCAGTACTTTATGAGCATTGCTCTCAGATCAACTGTTTACTTACACAGATGAGACAGTTATATTCTTGGTAACTGACGCTACTATCATGTAAATGTTTGATACAGATACACTAGTATTCACATAGAATCAAACGATCATATTAAGCTGTTATTTCCATTGTGACCCACAGTATGCACTAACTGGTGAACATACTACCATAGGGCACTTACACAACTATATAACAGCTTTGCCAAGACTACCAATTCAGCATAGGAGTGACATTATTGCAAGGTGCTATAATTTTAGTGACACTTTGAGACAATATAATTCAGGCATTCATATAATATTAGTGGTCACTATTCAAACTTTAACAGAACTTACTTTGAGAATTTTTAAAATTGTATGTTATGTGTTATGTGTGTACAGTTTTTAAATAAATTGAATAAAAGTTATATTTTAATATTCCTCACAAAAAGCATCACCCTATAGTCTGGGCTAGAGTGCTGGAGATGCATACTGTCCCGTGGTAGTGTCTATACTACCACACTTCTAGTTTGAATTTCAATTTATGCATAGCACCAACCCACCCACAACAAAAATATATATTTTTATTATATATAGAAATGTACAAAATTCCTAATACACTTAGGATATAGATATTAGTGGGGAAAGCCTTAATAGTGCCATTGTTTAACCTGTTTCTTATAGCAATCTAATTTTAGTTGCCAGGCCAGCCTGCCACTGCCAGCCTGTGTGTCAGGCTCACAACATATACTGTGCCTACTTGCTCAGTGCCACCACTCATATCTGGTGTAACAATAGTGTAAATTAAAAAAAAAAATTTTTATATCACTCTGCTAGTGTAATCTAATTTCAGTTGCCAGGCCAGCCTGCCAGTGCCAGCCTGTGTGTCAGGCTCACAGCATATACTGTGCTTACTTGCTCAGTGCCACCACCAGTCATATCTGGTGTAACATTAGTGTAAATAAAAAAAAAACTTTTCCATCAGTCTGCTAGTGTAATCTAATTTCAGTTGCCAGGCCAGCCTGCCACTGCCAGCCTGTGTGTCAGGCTCACAGCATATACTATGCCTACTTGCTCAGTGCCACCACTCATATCTGGTGTAACAGTAGCGTAAATTTAAAAAAGAAAATTTTACATCAGTTTGCTAGTGTAATCTAATAGCAGTTGCCTGTCTGCCACTGCCAGCCTGTGTGTCAGACTCAAAGCATATACTGTGCCTACTTGCTCAGTGCCACCACTCATATCTGGTGTAACATTAGTGTAAATTAAAAAAAAAAAAACTTTTTACATCAGTCTGCTAGTGTAATCTAATTTCAGTTGCCAGGCCAGCCTGCCACTGCCAGCCTGTGTGTCAGGCTCACAGCATATACTGTGCCTACTTGCTCAGAGCCACCACTCATATCTGGTGTAACAATAGTGTAAATTTAAAAAAAACAAAAAACTTTTACATCAGTCTGCTAGTGTAATGTAATTTCAGTTGCCAGGCCAGCCTGCCACTGCCAGCCTGTGTGTCAGGCTCACAGCATATACTGTGCCTACTTGCTCAGTGCCACCACCAGTCATATCTGGTGTAACATTAGTGTAAATTAAAAAAAAAAACTTTTACATCAGTCTGCTAGTGTAATCTAATTTCAGTTGCCAGCCCAGCCTGCCACTGCCAGCCTGTGTGTCAGGCTCACAGCATATACTGTGCCTACTTGCTCAGTGCCACCACTCATATCTGGTGTAACAGTAGTGTAAATTTAAAAAAAAAAACTTTTACATCAGTCTGCTAGTGTAATCTAATTTCAGCTGCCAGGCCAGCCTGCCACTGCCAGCCTGTGTGTCATGATCACAGCATAAACTGTGCCTACTTGCTCAGTGCCACCACCAGTCATATCTGGTGTAACATTAGTATACATTTTAAAAAAACAAAACTTTTACATCAGTCTGCTAGTGTAATCTAATTTCAGTTGCCAGGCCAGTCTGCCACTGCCAGCCTGTGTGTCAGGCTCACAGCATATACTGTGCCTACTTGCTCAGTGCCACCACCAGTCATATCTGGTGTAACAGTAGTGTAAATTTTTAAAAAAAAACTTTTACATCAGTATGCTACTGTAATCTAATTTCAGTTGCCAGGCCAGCCTGCCACTGCCAGCCTGTGTGTCAGGCTCACAGCATATACTGTGCCTACTTGCTCAGTGCCACCACTCATATCTGGTGTAACAATAGTGTAAATTTAAAAAAAACAAAAAACTTTTACATCAGTCTGCTAGTGTAATGTAATTTCAGTTGCCAGGCCAGCCTGCCACTGCCAGCCTGTGTGTCAGGCTCACAGCATATACTGTGCCTACTTGCTCAGTGCCACCACTCATATCTGGTGTAACAATAGTGTAAATTTAAAAAAAACAAAAAACTTTTACATCAGTCTGCTAGTGTAATGTAATTTCAGTTGCCAGGCCAGCCTGCCACTGCCAGCCTGTGTGTCAGGCTCACAGCATATACTGTGCCTACTTGCTCAGTGCCACCACCAGTCATATCTGGTGTAACATTAGTGTAAATTTAAAAAAAAAACTTTTACATCAGTCTGCTAGTGTAATCTAATTTCAGTTGCCAGCCCAGCCTGCCACTGCCAGCCTGTGTGTCAGGCTCACAGCATATACTGTGCCTACTTGCTCAGTGCCACCACTCATATCTGGTGTAACAGTAGTGTAAATTTAAAAAAAAAAACTTTTACATCAGTCTGCTAGTGTAATCTAATTTCAGTTGCCAGGCCAGCCTGCCACTGCCAGCCTGTGTGTCATGATCACAGCATATACTGTGCCTACTTGCTCAGTGCCACCACCAGTCATATCTGGTGTAACATTAGTATACATTTTAAAAAAACAAAACTTTTACATCAGTCTGCTAGTGTAATCTAATTTCAGTTGCCAGGCCAGTCTGCCACTGCCAGCCTGTGTGTCAGGCTCACAGCATATACTGTGCCTACTTGCTCAGTGCCACCACCAGTCATATCTGGTGTAACAGTAGTGTAAATTTTTTGAAAAAAACTTTTACATCAGTATGCTACTGTAATCTAATTTCAGATGCCAGGCCAGCCTGCCACTGCCAGCCTGTGTGTCAGGCTCACAGCATATACTGTGCCTACTTGCTCAGTGCCACCACTCATATCTGGTGTAACAGTAGTGTAAATTTAAAAAAAAAAAAACTTTTACATCAGTTTGCTAGTGTAATCTAATAGCAGTTGCCCGTCTGCCACTGCCAGCCTGTGTGTCAGGCTCACAGCATATACTGTGCCTACTTGCTCAGTGCCACCACTCATATCTGGTGTAACATTAGTGTAAATTTAAAAAAACAACAACTTTGACATCAGTCTGCTAGTGTAATCTAATTTCAGTTGCCAGGCCAGCCTGCCACTGCCAGCCTGTGTGTCAGGCTCACAGCATATACTGTGCCTACTTGCTCAGTGCCACCACTCATATCTGGTGTAACAGTAGTGTAAATTTTAAAAAAAAAACTTTTACATCAGTTTGCTAGTGTAATCTAATAGCAGTTGACCGTCTGCCACTGCCAGCCTGTGTGTTAGGCTCACAGCATATACTGTGCCTACTTGCTCAGTGCCACCACTCATATCTGGTGTAACATTAGTGTAAATAAAAAAAATAAAAAACTTTTCAATCAGTCTGCTAGTGCAATCTAATTTCAGTTGCCAGGCCAGCCTGCCACTGCCAGCCTGTGTGTCAGGCTCACAACATATACTGTGCCTACTTGCTCAGTGCCACCACTCATATCTGGTGTAACAATAGTGTAAATTAAAAAAAAAAAACTTTTACATCAGTCTGCTAGTGTAATCTAATTTCAGTTGCCAGGCCAGCCTGCCACTGCCAGCCTGTGTGTCAGGCTCACAGCATATACTGTGCCTACTTGTTCAGTGCCACCACCAGTCATATCTGGTGTAACATTAGTGTAAATAAAAAAAAAAAAAACTTTTACATCAGTCTGCTAGTGTAATCTAAATTCAGTTGCCAGGCCAGCCTGCCAATGCCAGATGGCCAGATGTGTGTCAGGCTCACAGCATATACTATGCCTACTTGCTCAGTGCCACCACTCATATCTGGTGTAACAGTAGTGTAAATTTTTAAAAAAAACTTTTACATCAGTTTGCTAGTGTAATCTAATAGCAGTTGCCCGTCTGCCACTGCCAGCCTGTGTGTCAGACTCAAAGCATATACTGTGCCTACTTGCTCAGTGCCACCACTCATATCTGGTGTAACATTAGTGTAAATTAAAAAAAAAACTTTTTACATCAGTCTGCTAGTATAATCTAATTTCAGTTGCCAGGCCAGCCTGCCACTGCCAGCCTGTGTGTCAGGCTCACAGCATATACTGTGCCTACTTGCTCAGTGCCACCACTCATATCTGGTGTAACAATAGTGTAAATTTAAAAAAAACAAAAAACTTTTACATCAGTCTGCTAGTGTAATGTAATTTCAGTTGCCAGGCCAGCCTGCCACTGCCAGCCTGTGTGTCAGGCTCACAGCATATACTGTGCCTACTTGCTCAGAGCCACCACCAGTCATATCTGGTGTAACATTAGTGTAAATTAAAAAAAAAAAAACGTTTACATCAGTCTGCTAGTGTAATCTAATTTCAGTTGCCAGGCCAGCCTGCCACTGCCAGCCTGTGTGTCAGGCTCACAGCATATACTGTGCCTACTTGTTCAGTGCCACCACCAGTCATATCTGGTGTAACATTAGTGTAAATAAAAAAAAAACTTTTACATCAGTCTGCTAGTGTAATCTAATTTCAGTGTCCAGGCCAGCCTGCCACTGCCAGATGTGTGTCAGGCTCACAGCATATACTGTGCCTACTTGCTCAGTGCCACCACTCATATCTGGTGTAACAGTAGTGTAAATTTAAAAAATTTTTTTTTTACATCAGTCTGCTAGTGTAATCTAATTTCAGTTGCCAGGCCAGCCTGCTACTGCCAGCCTGTGTGTCATGATCACAGCATATACTGTGCCTACTTGCTCAGTGCCACCACCAGTCATATCTGGTGTAACATTAGTATACATTTTAAAAAACCAAAACTTTTACATCAGTCTGCTAGTGTAATCTAATTTCAGTTGCCAGGCCAGCCTGCCACTGCCAGCCTGTGTGTCAGGCTCACAGCATATACTGTGCCTACTTGCTCAGTGCCACCACCAGTCATATCTGGTGTAACATTAGTGTAAATTAAAAAAAAAAAAACGTTTACATCAGTCTGCTAGTGTAATCTAATTTCAGTTGCCAGGCCAGCCTGCCACTGCCAGCCTGTGTGTCAGGCTCACAACATATACTGTGCCTACTTGTTCAGTGCCACCACCAGTCATATCTGGTGTAACATTAGTGTAAATAAAAAAAAAACTTTTACATCAGTCTGCTAGTGTAATCTAATTTCAGTTGCCAGGCCAGCCTGCCACTGCCAGCCTGTGTGTCAGGCTCACAGCATATACTGTGCCTACTTGCTCAGTGCCACCACTCATATCTGGTGTAACAGTAGTGTAAATTAAAATTTATTTATTTTTACATCAGTCTGCTAGTGTAATCTAATTTCAGTTGCCAGGCCAGCCTGCCACTGCCAGCCTGTGTGTCAGGCTCACAGCATATACTGTGCCTACTTGTTCAGTGCCACCACCAGTCATATCTGGTGTAACATTAGTGTAAATAAAAAAAAAACTTTTACATCAGTCTGCTAGTGTAATCTAATTTCAGTGTCCAGGCCAGCCTGCCACTGCCAGATGTGTGTCAGGCTCACAGCATATACTGTGCCTACTTGCTCAGTGCCACCACTCATATCTGGTGTAACAGTAGTGTAAATTTAAAAAAAATTTTTTTTACATCAGTCTGCTAGTGTAATCTAATTTCAGTTGCCAGGCCAGCCTGCTACTGCCAGCCTGTGTGTCATGATCACAGCATATACTGTGCCTACTTGCTCAGTGCCACCACCAGTCATATCTGGTGTAACATTAGTATACATTTTAAAAAACCAAAACTTTTACATCAGTCTGCTAGTGTAATCTAATTTCAGTTGCCAGGCCAGCCTGCCACTGCCAGCCTGTGTGTCAGGCTCACAGCATATACTGTGCCTACTTGCTCAGTGCCACCACCAGTCATATCTGGTGTAACATTAGTGTAAATTAAAAAAAAAAAAACGTTTACATCAGTCTGCTAGTGTAATCTAATTTCAGTTGCCAGGCCAGCCTGCCACTGCCAGCCTGTGTGTCAGGCTCACAACATATACTGTGCCTACTTGTTCAGTGCCACCACCAGTCATATCTGGTGTAACATTAGTGTAAATAAAAAAAAAACTTTTACATCAGTGTGCTAGTGTAATCTAATTTCAGTTGCCAGGCCAGCCTGCCACTGCCAGCCTGTGTGTCAGGCTCACAGCATATACTGTGCCTACTTGCTCAGTGCCACCACTCATATCTGGTGTAACATTAGTGTAAATTTAAATTTTTTTTTTTTTACATCAGTCTGCTAGTGTAATCTAATTTCAGTTGCCAGGCCAGCCTGCTACTGCCAGCCTGTGTGTCATGATCACAGCATATACTGTGCCTACTTGCTCAGTGCCACCACCAGTCATATCTGGTGTAACATTAGTATACATTTTAAAAAACCAAAACTTTTACATCAGTCTGCTAGTGTAATCTAATTTCAGTTGCCAGGCCAGCCTGCCACTGCCAGCCTGTGTGTCAGGCTCACAGCATATACTGTGCCTACTTGCTCAGTGCCACCAGTCATATCTGGTGTAATAGTAGTGTAAATTTTTAAAAAAAAACTTTTACATCAGTTTGCTAGTGTAATCTAATAGCAGTTGCCCGTCTGCCACTGCCAGCCTGTGTGTCAGGCTCACAGCATATACTGTGCCTACTTGCTCAGTGCCACCACTCATATCTGGTGTAACATTAGTGTAAATAAAAAAACAAAAACTTTTACATCAGTCTGCTAGTGCAATCTAATTTTAGTTGCCAGGCCAGCCTGCCACTGCCAGCCTGTGTGTCAGGCTCACAACATATACTGTGCCTACTTGCTCAGTGCCACCACTCATATCTGGTGTAACAATAGTGTAAATTAAAAAAAAAACTTTTATATCACTCTGCTAGTGTAATCTAATTTCAGTTGCCAGGCCAGCCTGCCAGTGCCAGCCTGTGTGTCAGGCTCACAGCATATACTGTGCTTACTTGCTCAGTGCCACCACCAGTCATATCTGGTGTAACATTAGTGTAAATAAAAAAAAAACTTTTCCATCAGTCTGCTAGTGTAATCTAATTTCAGTTGCCAGGCCAGCCTGCCACTGCCAGCCTGTGTGTCAGGCTCACAGCATATACTATGCCTACTTGCTCAGTGCCACCACTCATATCTGGTGTAACAGTAGTGTAAATTTAAAAAAGAAAATTTTACATCAGTTTGCTAGTGTAATCTAATAGCAGTTGCCTGTCTGCCACTGCCAGCCTGTGTGTCAGACTCAAAGCATATACTGTGCTTACTTGCTCAGTGCCACCACTCATATCTGGTGTAACATTAGTGTAAATTAAAAAAAAAAACTTTTTACATCAGTCTGCTAGTGTAATCTAATTTCAGTTGCCAGGCCAGCCTGCCACTGCCAGCCTGTGTGTCAGGCTCACAGCATATACTGTGCCTACTTGCTCAGTGCCACCACCAGTCATATCTGGTGTAACAATAGTGTAAATTTAAAAAAAACAAAAAACTTTTACATCAGTCTGCTAGTGTAATGTAATTTAAGTTGCCAGGCCAGCCTGCCACTGCCAGCCTGTGTGTCAGGCTCACAGCATATACTGTGCCTACTTGCTCAGTGCCACCACTCATATCTGGTGTAACAGTAGTGTAAATTTAAAAAAAAAAACTTTTACATCAGTCTGCTAGTGTAATCTAATTTCAGTGTCCAGGCCAGCCTGCCACTGCCAGATGTGTGTCAGGCTCACAGCATATACTGTGCCTACTTGCTCAGTGCCACCACCAGTCATATCTGGTGTAACATTAGTATACATTTTAAAAAAACAAAACTTTTACATCAGTCTGCTAGTGTAATCTAATTTCAGTTGCCAGGCCAGCCTGCTACTGCCAGCCTGTGTGTCATGATCACAGCATATACTGTGCCTACTTGCTCAGTGCCACCACCAGTCATATCTGGTGTAACATTAGTATACATTTTAAAAAACCAAAACTTTTACATCAGTCTGCTAGTGTAATCTAATTTCAGTTGCCAGGCCAGCCTGCCACTGCCAGCCTGTGTGTCAGGCTCACAGCATATACTGTGCCTACTTGCTCAGTGCCACCACCAGTCATATCTGGTGTAACATTAGTGTAAATTAAAAAAAAAAAAACGTTTACATCAGTCTGCTAGTGTAATCTAATTTCAGTTGCCAGGCCAGCCTGCCACTGCCAGCCTGTGTGTCAGGCTCACAACATATACTGTGCCTACTTGTTCAGTGCCACCACCAGTCATATCTGGTGTAACATTAGTGTAAATAAAAAAAAAACTTTTACATCAGTCTGCTAGTGTAATCTAATTTCAGTTGCCAGGCCAGCCTGCCACTGCCAGCCTGTGTGTCAGGCTCACAGCATATACTGTGCCTACTTGCTCAGTGCCACCACTCATATCTGGTGTAACAGTAGTGTAAATTTAAAAATTTTTTTTTTTACATCAGTCTGCTAGTGTAATCTAATTTCAGTTGCCAGGCCAGCCTGCTACTGCCAGCCTGTGTGTCATGATCACAGCATATACTGTGCCTACTTGCTCAGTGCCACCACCAGTCATATCTGGTGTAACATTAGTATACATTTTAAAAAAACAAAACTTTTACATCAGTCTGCTAGTGTAATCTAATTTCAGTTGCCAGGCCAGCCTGCCACTGCAAGCCTGTGTGTCAGGCTCACAGCATATACTGTGCCTACTTGCTCAGTGCCACCACTCATATCTGGTGTAATAGTAGTGTAAATTTAAAAAAAAAAACTTTTACATCAGTTTGCTAGTGTAATCTAATAGCAGTTGCCCGTCTGCCACTGCCAGCCTGTGTGTCAGGCTCACAGCATATACTGTGCCTACTTGCTCAGTGCCACCACTCATATCTGGTGTAACATTAGTGTAAATAAAAAAACAAAAACTTTTACATCAGTCTGCTAGTGCAATCTAATTTTAGTTGCCAGGCCAGCCTGTGTGTCAGGCTCACAACATATACTGTGCCTACTTGCTCAGTGCCACCACTCATATCTGGTGTAACAATAGTGTAAATTAAAAAAAAAAACTTTTATATCACTCTGCTAGTGTAATCTAATTTCAGTTGCCAGGCCAGCCTGCCAGTGCCAGCCTGTGTGTCAGGCTCACAGCATATACTGTGCTTACTTGCTCAGTGCCACCACCAGTCATATCTGGTGTAACATTAGTGTAAATAAAAAAAAAACTTTTCCATCAGTCTGCTAGTGTAATCTAATTTCAGTTGCCAGGCCAGCCTGCCACTGCCAGCCTGTGTGTCAGGCTC
The DNA here is from genome assembly GCF_027579735.1 of Bombina bombina. NCBI lineage: Eukaryota > Metazoa > Chordata > Amphibia > Anura > Bombinatoridae > Bombina > Bombina bombina. The sequence continues at coordinate 1,284,439,131 of NC_069500.1, forward strand.
ACAGCATATACTATGCCTACTTGCTCAGTGCCACCACTCATATCTGGTGTAACAGTAGTGTAAATTTAAAAAAGAAAATTTTACATCAGTTTGCTAGTGTAATCTAATAGCAGTTGCCTGTCTGCCACTGCCAGCCTGTGTGTCAGACTCAAAGCATATACTGTGCCTACTTGCTCAGTGCCACCACTCATATCTGGTGTAACATTAGTGTAAATTAAAAAAAAAAACTTTTTACATCAGTCTGCTAGTGTAATCTAATTTCAGTTGCCAGGCCAGCCTGCCACTGCCAGCCTGTGTGTCAAGCTCAAAGCATATACTGTGCCTACTTGCTCAGTGCCACCATTCATATCTGGTGTAACAATAGTGTAAATTTAAAAAAAACAAAAAACTTTTACATCAGTCTGCTAGTGTAATGTAATTTCAGTTGCCAGGCCAGCCTGCCACTGCCAGCCTGTGTGTCAGGCTCACAGCATATACTGTGCCTACTTGCTCAGTGCCACCACCAGTCATATCTGGTGTAACATTAGTGTAAATTAAAAAAAAAAAACTTTTACATCAGTCTGCTAGTGTAATCTAATTTCAGTTGCCAGCCCAGCCTGCCACTGCCAGCCTGTGTGTCAGGCTCACAGCATATACTGTGCCTACTTGCTCAGTGCCACCACTCATATCTGGTGTAACAGTAGTGTAAATTTAAAAAAAACAACTTTTACATCAGTCTGCTAGTGTAATCTAATTTCAGTTGCCAGGCCAGCCTGCCACTGCCAGCCTGTGTGTCATGATCACAGCATATACTGTGCCTACTTGCTCAGTGCCACCACCAGTCATATCTGGTGTAACATTAGTATACATTTTAAAAAAACAAAACTTTTACATCAGTCTGCTAGTGTAATCTAATTTCAGTTGCCAGGCCAGTCTGCCACTGCCAGCCTGTGTGTCAGGCTCACAGCATATACTGTGCCTACTTGCTCAGTGCCACCACCAGTCATATCTGGTGTAACAGTAGTGTAAATTTTTTGAAAAAAACTTTTACATCAGTATGCTACTGTAATCTAATTTCAGTTGCCAGGCCAGCCTGCCACTGCCAGCCTGTGTGTCAGGCTCACAGCATATACTGTGCCTACTTGCTCAGTGCCACCACTCATATCTGGTGTAACAGTAGTGTAAATTTAAAAAAAAAAAAAAACTTTTACATCAGTTTGCTAGTGTAATCTAATAGCAGTTGCCCGTCTGCCACTGCCAGCCTGTGTGTCAGGCTCACAGCATATACTGTGCCTACTTGCTCAGTGCCACCACTCATATCTGGTGTAACATTAGTCTAAATAAAAAAAAACTACTTTTACATCAGTCTGCTAGTGCAATCTAATTTCAGTTGCCAGGCCAGCCTGCCACTGCCAGCCTGTGTGTCAGGCTCACAACATATACTGTGCCTACTTACTCAGTGCCGCCACTCATATCTGGTGTAACAATAGTGTAAATTAAAAAAAAAACTTTTACATCAGTCTACTAGTGCAATCTAATTTCAGTTGCCAGGCCAGGCTGCCACTGCCAGCCTGTGTGTCAGGCTCACAGCATATACTGTGCCTACTTGCTCAGTGCCACCACCAGTCATATCTGGTGTAACATTAGTGTAAATAAAAAAACAAAACTTTTACATCAGTCTGCTAGTGTAATCTAATTTCAGTTGCCAGGCCAGCCTGCCACTGCTAGCCTGTGTGTCATGATCACAGCATATAATGTGCCTACTTGCTCAGTGCCACCACCAGTCATATCTGGTGTAACATTAGTATACATTTTAAAAAACCAAAACTTTTACATCAGTCTGCTAGTGTAATCTAATTTCAGTTTCCAGGCCAGCCTGCCACTGCCAGCCTGTGTGTCTGGCTCACAGCATATACTGTGCCTACTTGCTCAGTGCCACCACTCATATCTGGTGTAATAGTAGTGTAAATTTTAAAAAAAAACCTTTTACATCAGTTTGCTAGTGTAATCTAATAGCAGTTGCCCGTCTGCCACTGCCAGCCTGTGTGTCAGGCTCACAGCATATACTGTGCCTACTTGCTCAGTGCCACCACTCATATCTGGTGTAACATTAGTGTAAATAAAAAAACAACAACTTTTACATCAGTCTGCTAGTGCAATCTAATTTCAGTTGCCAGGCCAGCCTGCCACTGCCAGCCTGTGTGTCAGGCTCACAACATATACTGTGCCTACTTGCTCAGTGCAACCACTCATATCTGGTGTAACAATAGTGTAAATTAAAAAAAAAAAAACTTTTACATCAGTCTGCTAGTGTAATCTAATTTCAGTTGCCAGGCCAGCCTGCCAGTGCCAGCCTGTGTGTCAGGCTCACAGCATATACTGTGCTTACTTGCTCAGTGCCACCACCAGTCATATCTGGTGTAACATTAGTGTAAATAAAAAAAAAACTTTTACATCAGTGTGCTAGTGTAATCTAATTTCAGTTGCCAGGCCAGCCTGCCACTGCCAGCCTGTGTGTCAGGCTCACAGCATATACTGTGCCTACTTGCTCAGTGCCACCACTCATATCTGGTGTAACATTAGTGTAAATTTAAATTTTTTTTTTTTTACATCAGTCTGCTAGTGTAATCTAATTTCAGTTGCCAGGCCAGCCTGCTACTGCCAGCCTGTGTGTCATGATCACAGCATATACTGTGCCTACTTGCTCAGTGCCACCACCAGTCATATCTGGTGTAACATTAGTATACATTTTAAAAAACCAAAACTTTTACATCAGTCTGCTAGTGTAATCTAATTTCAGTTGCCAGGCCAGCCTGCCACTGCCAGCCTGTGTGTCAGGCTCACAGCATATACTGTGCCTACTTGCTCAGTGCCACCAGTCATATCTGGTGTAATAGTAGTGTAAATTTTTTAAAAAAAACTTTTACATCAGTTTGCTAGTGTAATCTAATAGCAGTTGCCCGTCTGCCACTGCCAGCCTGTGTGTCAGGCTCACAGCATATACTGTGCCTACTTGCTCAGTGCCACCACTCATATCTGGTGTAACATTAGTGTAAATAAAAAAACAAAAACTTTTACATCAGTCTGCTAGTGCAATCTAATTTTAGTTGCCAGGCCAGCCTGCCACTGCCAGCCTGTGTGTCAGGCTCACAACATATACTGTGCCTACTTGCTCAGTGCCACCACTCATATCTGGTGTAACAATAGTGTAAATTAAAAAAAAACTTTTATATCACTCTGCTAGTGTAATCTAATTTCAGTTGCCAGGCCAGCCTGCCAGTGCCAGCCTGTGTGTCAGGCTCACAGCATATACTGTGCTTACTTGCTCAGTGCCACCACCAGTCATATCTGGTGTAACATTAGTGTAAATAAAAAAAAAACTTTTCCATCAGTCTGCTAGTGTAATCTAATTTCAGTTGCCAGGCCAGCCTGCCACTGCCAGCCTGTGTGTCAGGCTCACAGCATATACTATGCCTACTTGCTCAGTGCCACCACTCATATCTGGTGTAACAGTAGTGTAAATTTAAAAAAGAAAATTTTACATCAGTTTGCTAGTGTAATCTAATAGCAGTTGCCTGTCTGCCACTGCCAGCCTGTGTGTCAGACTCAAAGCATATACTGTGCTTACTTGCTCAGTGCCACCACTCATATCTGGTGTAACATTAGTGTAAATTAAAAAAAAAAACTTTTTACATCAGTCTGCTAGTGTAATCTAATTTCAGTTGCCAGGCCAGCCTGCCACTGCCAGCCTGTGTGTCAGGCTCACAGCATATACTGTGCCTACTTGCTCAGTGCCACCACCAGTCATATCTGGTGTAACAATAGTGTAAATTTAAAAAAAACAAAAAACTTTTACATCAGTCTGCTAGTGTAATGTAATTTAAGTTGCCAGGCCAGCCTGCCACTGCCAGCCTGTGTGTCAGGCTCACAGCATATACTGTGCCTACTTGCTCAGTGCCACCACTCATATCTGGTGTAACAGTAGTGTAAATTTAAAAAAAAAAACTTTTACATCAGTCTGCTAGTGTAATCTAATTTCAGTGTCCAGGCCAGCCTGCCACTGCCAGATGTGTGTCAGGCTCACAGCATATACTGTGCCTACTTGCTCAGTGCCACCACCAGTCATATCTGGTGTAACATTAGTATACATTTTAAAAAAACAAAACTTTTACATCAGTCTGCTAGTGTAATCTAATTTCAGTTGCCAGGCCAGCCTGCTACTGCCAGCCTGTGTGTCATGATCACAGCATATACTGTGCCTACTTGCTCAGTGCCACCACCAGTCATATCTGGTGTAACATTAGTATACATTTTAAAAAACCAAAACTTTTACATCAGTCTGCTAGTGTAATCTAATTTCAGTTGCCAGGCCAGCCTGCCACTGCCAGCCTGTGTGTCAGGCTCACAGCATATACTGTGCCTACTTGCTCAGTGCCACCACCAGTCATATCTGGTGTAACATTAGTGTAAATTAAAAAAAAAAAAACGTTTACATCAGTCTGCTAGTGTAATCTAATTTCAGTTGCCAGGCCAGCCTGCCACTGCCAGCCTGTGTGTCAGGCTCACAACATATACTGTGCCTACTTGTTCAGTGCCACCACCAGTCATATCTGGTGTAACATTAGTGTAAATAAAAAAAAAACTTTTACATCAGTCTGCTAGTGTAATCTAATTTCAGTTGCCAGGCCAGCCTGCCACTGCCAGCCTGTGTGTCAGGCTCACAGCATATACTGTGCCTACTTGCTCAGTGCCACCACTCATATCTGGTGTAACAGTAGTGTAAATTTAAATTTTTTTTTTTTTACATCAGTCTGCTAGTGTAATCTAATTTCAGTTGCCAGGCCAGCCTGCTACTGCCAGCCTGTGTGTCATGATCACAGCATATACTGTGCCTACTTGCTCAGTGCCACCACCAGTCATATCTGGTGTAACATTAGTATACATTTTAAAAAAACAAAACTTTTACATCAGTCTGCTAGTGTAATCTAATTTCAGTTGCCAGGCCAGCCTGCCACTGCAAGCCTGTGTGTCAGGCTCACAGCATATACTGTGCCTACTTGCTCAGTGCCACCACTCATATCTGGTGTAATAGTAGTGTAAATTTAAAAAAAAAAACTTTTACATCAGTTTGCTAGTGTAATCTAATAGCAGTTGCCCGTCTGCCACTGCCAGCCTGTGTGTCAGGCTCACAGCATATACTGTGCCTACTTGCTCAGTGCCACCACTCATATCTGGTGTAACATTAGTGTAAATAAAAAAACAAAAACTTTTACATCAGTCTGCTAGTGCAATCTAATTTTAGTTGCCAGGCCAGCCTGTGTGTCAGGCTCACAACATATACTGTGCCTACTTGCTCAGTGCCACCACTCATATCTGGTGTAACAATAGTGTAAATTAAAAAAAAAAAACTTTTATATCACTCTGCTAGTGTAATCTAATTTCAGTTGCCAGGCCAGCCTGCCAGTGCCAGCCTGTGTGTCAGGCTCACAGCATATACTGTGCTTACTTGCTCAGTGCCACCACCAGTCATATCTGGTGTAACATTAGTGTAAATAAAAAAAAAACTTTTCCATCAGTCTGCTAGTGTAATCTAATTTCAGTTGCCAGGCCAGCCTGCCACTGCCAGCCTGTGTGTCAGGCTCACAGCATATACTATGCCTACTTGCTCAGTGCCACCACTCATATCTGGTGTAACAGTAGTGTAAATTTAAAAAAGAAAATTTTACATCAGTTTGCTAGTGTAATCTAATAGCAGTTGCCTGTCTGCCACTGCCAGCCTGTGTGTCAGACTCAAAGCATATACTGTGCCTACTTGCTCAGTGCCACCACTCATATCTGGTGTAACATTAGTGTAAATTAAAAAAAAAAACTTTTTACATCAGTCTGCTAGTGTAATCTAATTTCAGTTGCCAGGCCAGCCTGCCACTGCCAGCCTGTGTGTCAAGCTCAAAGCATATACTGTGCCTACTTGCTCAGTGCCACCACTCATATCTGGTGTAACAATAGTGTAAATTTAAAAAAAACAAAAAACTTTTACATCAGTCTGCTAGTGTAATGTAATTTCAGTTGCCAGGCCAGCCTGCCACTGCCAGCCTGTGTGTCAGGCTCACAGCATATACTGTGCCTACTTGCTCAGTGCCACCACCAGTCATATCTGGTGTAACATTAGTGTAAATTAAAAAAAAAAAACTTTTACATCAGTCTGCTAGTGTAATCTAATTTCAGTTGCCAGCCCAGCCTGCCACTGCCAGCCTGTGTGTCAGGCTCACAGCATATACTGTGCCTACTTGCTCAGTGCCACCACTCATATCTGGTGTAACAGTAGTGTAAATTTAAAAAAAACAACTTTTACATCAGTCTGCTAGTGTAATCTAATTTCAGTTGCCAGGCCAGCCTGCCACTGCCAGCCTGTGTGTCATGATCACAGCATATACTGTGCCTACTTGCTCAGTGCCACCACCAGTCATATCTGGTGTAACATTAGTATACATTTTAAAAAAACAAAACTTTTACATCAGTCTGCTAGTGTAATCTAATTTCAGTTGCCAGGCCAGTCTGCCACTGCCAGCCTGTGTGTCAGGCTCACAGCATATACTGTGCCTACTTGCTCAGTGCCACCACCAGTCATATCTGGTGTAACAGTAGTGTAAATTTTTTGAAAAAAACTTTTACATCAGTATGCTACTGTAATCTAATTTCAGTTGCCAGGCCAGCCTGCCACTGCCAGCCTGTGTGTCAGGCTCACAGCATATACTGTGCCTACTTGCTCAGTGCCACCACTCATATCTGGTGTAACAGTAGTGTAAATTTAAAAAAAAAAAAAAATTTAACATCAGTTTGCTAGTGTAATCTAATAGCAGTTGCCCGTCTGCCACTGCCAGCCTGTGTGTCAGGCTCACAGCATATACTGTGCCTACTTGCTCAGTGCCACCACTCATATCTGGTGTAACATTAGTCTAAATAAAAAAAAACTACTTTTACATCAGTCTGCTAGTGCAATCTAATTTCAGTTGCCAGGCCAGCCTGCCACTGCCAGCCTGTGTGTCAGGCTCACAACATATACTGTGCCTACTTACTCAGTGCCGCCACTCATATCTGGTGTAACAATAGTGTAAATTAAAAAAAAAACTTTTACATCAGTCTACTAGTGCAATCTAATTTCAGTTGCCAGGCCAGGCTGCCACTGCCAGCCTGTGTGTCAGGCTCACAGCATATACTGTGCCTACTTGCTCAGTGCCACCACCAGTCATATCTGGTGTAACATTAGTGTAAATAAAAAAACAAAACTTTTACATCAGTCTGCTAGTGTAATCTAATTTCAGTTGCCAGGCCAGCCTGCCACTGCTAGCCTGTGTGTCATGATCACAGCATATAATGTGCCTACTTGCTCAGTGCCACCACCAGTCATATCTGGTGTAACATTAGTATACATTTTAAAAAACCAAAACTTTTACATCAGTCTGCTAGTGTAATCTAATTTCAGTTTCCAGGCCAGCCTGCCACTGCCAGCCTGTGTGTCTGGCTCACAGCATATACTGTGCCTACTTGCTCAGTGCCACCACTCATATCTGGTGTAATAGTAGTGTAAATTTTAAAAAAAAACCTTTTACATCAGTTTGCTAGTGTAATCTAATAGCAGTTGCCCGTCTGCCACTGCCAGCCTGTGTGTCAGGCTCACAGCATATACTGTGCCTACTTGCTCAGTGCCACCACTCATATCTGGTGTAACATTAGTGTAAATAAAAAAACAACAACTTTTACATCAGTCTGCTAGTGCAATCTAATTTCAGTTGCCAGGCCAGCCTGCCACTGCCAGCCTGTGTGTCAGGCTCACAACATATACTGTGCCTACTTGCTCAGTGCAACCACTCATATCTGGTGTAACAATAGTGTAAATTAAAAAAAAAAAAACTTTTACATCAGTCTGCTAGTGTAATCTAATTTCAGTTGCCAGGCCAGCCTGCCAGTGCCAGCCTGTGTGTCAGGCTCACAGCATATACTGTGCTTACTTGCTCAGTGCCACCACCAGTCATATCTGGTGTAACATTATTGTAAATAAAAAAAAAAACTTTTCCATCAGTCTGCTAGTGTAATCTAATTTCAGTTGCCAGGCCAGCCTGCCACTGCCAGCCTGTGTGTCAGGCTCACAGCATATACTATGCCTACTTGCTCAGTGCCACCACTCATATCTGGTGTAACAGTAGTGTAAATTTAAAAAAAAAACTTTTAAATCAGTTTGCTAGTGTAATCTAATAGCAGTTGCCTGTCTGCCACTGCCAGCCTGTGTGTCAGACTCAAAGCATATACTGTGCCTACTTGCTCAGTGCCACCACTCATATCTGGTGTAACATTAGTGTAAATTAAAAAAAAAACTACTTTTACATCAGTCTGCTAGTGTAATCTAATTTCAGTTGCCAGGCCAGCCTGCCACTGCCAGCCTGTGTGTCAGGCTCACAGCATATACTGTGCCTACTTGCTCAGTGCCACCACTCATATCTGGTGTAACAATAGTGTAAATTTAAAAAAAACAAAAAACTTTTACATCAGTCTGCTAATGTAATGTAATTTCAGTTGCCAGGCCAGCCTGCCACTGCCAGCCTGTGTGTCAGGCTCACAGCATATACTGTGCCTACTTGCTCAGTGCCACCACCAGTCATATCTGGCGTAACATTAGTGTAAATTAAAAAAAAAAAAACTTTTACATCAATCTGCTAGTGTAATCTAATTTCAGTTGCCAGCCCAGCCTGCCACTGCCAGCCTGTGTGTCATGATCACAGCATATACTGTGCCTACTTGCTCAGTGCCACCACCAGTCATATCTGGTGTAACATTAGTATACATTTTAAAAAAACAAAACTTTTACATCAGTCTGCTAGTGTAATCTAATTTCAGTTGCCAGGCCAGTCTGCCACTGCCAGCCTGTGTGTCAGGCTCACAGCATATACTGTGCCTACTTGCTCAGTGCCACCACCAGTCATATCTGGTTTAACAGTAGTGTAAATTTTTTTTTAAAAACTTTTACATCAGTATGCTACTGTAATCTAATTTCAGTTGCCAGGCCAGCCTGCCACTGCCAGCCTGTGTGTCAGGCTCACAGCATATACTGTGCCTACTTGCTCAGTGCCACCACTCATATCTGGTGTAACAATAGTGTAAATTTAAAAAAAACAAAAAACTTTTACATCAGTCTGCTAGTGTAATGTAATTTCAGTTGCCAGGCCAGCCTGCCACTGCCAGCCTGTGTGTCAGGCTCACAGCATATACTGTGCCTACTTGCTCAGTGCCACCACTCATATCTGGTGTAACAGTAGTGTAAATTTTAAAAAAAAAACTTTTACATCAGTTTGCTAGTGTAATCTAATAGCAGTTGCCCGTCTGCCACTGCCAGCCTGTGTGTCAGGCTCACAGCATATACTGTGCCTACTTGCTCAGTGCCACCACTCATATCTGGTGTAACATTAGTGTAAATAAAAAAAAAACTACTTTTACATCAGTCTGCTAGTGCAATCTAATTTCAGTTGCCAGGCCAGCCTGCCACTGCCAGCCTGTGTGTCAGGCTCACAACATATACTGTGCCTACTTACTCAGTGCCGCCACTCATATCTGGTGTAACAATAGTGTAAATTAAAAAAAAAAACTTTTACATCAGTCTACTAGTGTAATCTAATTTCAGTTGCCAGGCCAGGCTGCCACTGCCAGCCTGTGTGTCAGGCTCACAGCATATACTGTGCCTACTTGCTCAGTGCCACCACCAGTCATATCTGGTGTAACATTAGTGTAAATAAAAAAAAAAAACTTTTACATCAGTCTGCTAGTGTAATCTAATTTCAGTTGCCAGGCCAGCCTGCCACTGCCAGCCTGTGTGTCAGGCTCACAGCATACACTATGCCTACTTGCTCAGTGCCACCACTCATATCTGGTGTAACAGTAGTGTAAATTTAAAAAAAAAACTTTTACATCAGTTTGCTAGTGTAATCTAATAGCAGTTGCCCGTCTGCCACTGCCAGCCTGTGTGTCAGGCTCACAGCATATACTGTGCCTACTTGCTCAGTGCCACCACCAGTCATATCTGGTGTAACATTAGTGTAAATTAAAAAAAACTTTTACATCAGTCTGCTAGTGTAATCTAATTTCAGTTGCCAGCCCAGCCTGCCACTGCCAGCCTGTGTGTCAGGCTCACAACATATACTGTGCCTACTTGCTCAGTGTCACCACTCATATCTGGTGTAACATTAGTGTAAATTTAAAAAAAAAAAAACTTTTACATCAGTCTGCTAGTGTAATCTAATTTCAGTTGCCAGGCCAGCCTGCCACTGCCAGCCTGTGTGTCATGATCACAGCATATATTGTGCCTACTTGCTCAGTGCCACCACTCATATCTGGTGTAACATTAGTGTAAATTTAAAAAAAAACCTTTTACATCAGTCTGCTAGTGTAATCTAATTTCAGTTGCCAGGCCAGCCTGCCACTGCCAGCCTGTGTTTCAGGCTCACAGCATATACTGTGCCTACTTGCTCAGTGCCACCACCAGTCATATCTGGTGTAACAGTAGTGTAAATTAAAAAAAAAAAAAAAAAAAAAACTTTTACATCAGTCTGCTAGTGTAATCTAATTTCAGTTGCCAGGCCAGTCTGCCACTGCCAGCCTGTGTGTCAGGCTTACAGCATATACTGTGCCTTCTTTCTCAGTGCCACCACCAGTCATATCTGGTGTAACAGTAGTGTAATTTTTTTTTAAAACACTTTTACATCAGTCTGCTAGTGTAATCTAATTGCAGTTGCCAGGCCAGCCTTCCACTGCCAGCGTGTGTGCCAGGCTCACAGCGTATACTGTGCCACTTGCCCAGTGCCACCACTCATATTATCTTGTTTAATAGTAGTGTAAGTGTACATTTAAAAATAAAAAAACTATTTTGACTGTGAAACATCAGTCTGCTTTTTTGTGTCCGGCTCACAGCGTATACTGTGCCCACTTGCCCAGTGCCACCACTCATATTATCTTGTTTAATTGAAGTGTAAGTGTACATTTAAAAATAAAAAAACTATTTTGACTGTGAAACAGTCTGCTTTTTTGTGTCAGGCTCACAGCGTATACTGTGCCCACTGGTCCAGTGCCACCACTCATATTATCTTGTTTTATAGTAGTGTAAGTGTACATTTTAAAAATAAATAAACTATTTTGACTCTGAAACATCAGTCTGCTTTTTTGTGTCAGGCTCACAGCGTATACTGTGCCCACTTGCCCAGTGCCACCACTCATATTATCTTGTTTAATAGTAGTGTAAGTGTACATTTAAAAATAAAAAAAACTATTTTGACTCTGAAACATCAGTCTGCTTTTTTGTGTCAGGCTCACAGCGTATACTGTGCCCACTTGCCCAGTGCCACCACTCATATTATCTTGTTTAATAGTAGTGTAAGTGTACATTTAAAAATAAAAAAACTATTTTGACTGTGAAACAGTCTGCTTTTTTGTGTCAGGCTCACAGCGTATACTGTGCCCACTGGTCCAGTGCCACCACTCATATTTTCTTGTTTTATAGTAGTGTAAGTGTACATTTTAAAAATAAAAAAACTATTTTGACTCTGAAACATCAGTCTGCTTTTTTGTGTCAGACTCACAGCGTATACTGTGCCCACTTGCCAGTGCCACCACTCATATTATCTTGTTTAATAGTAGTGTAAGTGTACATTTAAAAATAAAAAAACTATTTTGACTGTGAAACATCAGTCTGCTTTTTTGTGTCAGGCTCACAGCGTATACTGTGCCCACTGGTCCAGTGCCACCACTCATATTATCTTGTTTTATAGTAGTGTAAGTGTATATTTTAAAAATAAAAAAACTATTTTGACTCTGAAACATCAGTCTGCTTTTTTGTGTCAGACTCACAGCGTATACTGTGCCCACTTGCCAGTGCCACCACTCATATTATCTTGTGTAATAGTAGTGTAAGTGTACATTTTAAAACTAAAATAACTATTTTGACTGAGAAACATCAGTCTACTTTTTCATGTCAGGCTCACAGCGTATACTGTGCCCACTTGCCCAGTGCCACCACTCATATAATCTTGTTTAATAGTAGTGTAAGTGTACATTTTAAATATAAAAAAAAAAATATTTTGACTGTGAAACATAAGTCTGCTTTTTTGTGTCAGGCTCACAGCGTATACTGTGCCCACTTGTCCAGTGCCATCACTCATATAATCTTGTTTAATAGTAGTGTAAGTGTACATTTTAAATATAAAAAAAAATATTTTGACTGTGAAACATAAGTCTGCTTTTTTGTGTCAGGCTCACAGCGTATACTGTGCCCACTTGTCCAGTGCCACCACTCACATTATCTTGTTTAATAGTAGTGTAAGTGTACATTTTAAAAATAAAAAAACTATTTTGACTGTGAAACATAAGTCTGCTTTTTTGTGTCAGGCTCACAGCGTATACTGTGCCCACTTGTCCAGTGCCACCACTCACATTATCTTGTTTAATAGTAGTGTAAGTGTACATTTTAAAAATAAAAAAACTATTTTGACTGTGAAACATAAGTCTACTTTTTCATGTCAGGCTCACAGCGTATACTGTGCCCACTTGCCCAGTGCCACCACTCATATAATCTTGTTTAATAGTAGTGTAAGTGTACATTTTAAATATAAAAAAAAATATATTTTGACTGTGAAACATAAGTCTGCTTTTTTGTGTCAGGCTCACAGCGTATACTGTGCCCACTTGTCCAGTGCCACCACTCATATAATCTTGTTTAATAGTAGTGTAAGTGTACATTTTAAATATAAAAAAAAATATTTTGACTGTGAAACATAAGTCTGCTTTTTTGTGTCAGGCTCACAGCGTATACTGTGCCCACTTGTCCAGTGCCACCACTCACATTATCTTGTTTAATAGTAGTGTAAGTGTACATTTTAAAAATAAAAAAACTATTTTGACTGTGAAACATAAGTCTGCTTTTTTGTGTCAGGCTCACAGCGTATACTGTGCCCACTTGTCCAGTGCCACCACTCACATTATCTTGTTTAATAGTAGTGTAAGTGTACATTTTAAAAATAAAAAAACTATTTTGACTGTGAAACATAAGTCTGCTTTTTTGTGTCAGGCTCACAGTGTATACTGTGCCCACTTGTCCAGTGCCACCACTCACATTATCTTGTTTAATAGTAGTGTAAGTGTACATTTTAAAAATAAAAAAACTATTTTGACTGTGAAACATGTCTGCTTTTTTGTGTCAGGCTCACAGCGTATACTGTGCCCACTTGACCAGTGCCACCACTCATATCTTGTTTAATAGTAGCGTCAGTGTACATTTAAAAAAAAATAATACATTTTTGACTGTGAAACATCAGTCTGGTTTTTTGTGTCAGGCTCACAGCATATACTGTGCCCACTCGCATTAGCTTGCACGCATAGTAGCACTAATTGAAAAAAAATGACAGGCAGAGGCAGGCCAACCCACAGGGGCCGTCGTGGTCGTGGTGCTGTGATTCCCTTTGGCCATAGAATAATGCCCAGTGTTAGGCCACGTACCATGAACACGAAAAGTTCTGATGAAATAGTTGACTTTATAACACAGGACACCCAATCTTCTACACCTTCCGCTCGTAACCTTGACGCACCATCCTCCTCCTCTAGCTTAGCTTCGGACACCTCTCAACTTACCACTCACCCGCCTGCCGCCACCACCGACACTAGCACCACAGCTGCCTCACTGTCAGAGGAGTTATGTACACCTCAGTGTGAAGAAATGAGTGATGCACAACCATCATTGACAGAGGATGTAGATAACTGTGATATGTCTCAGTCAGGCAGCATTACAGACATGGACGACGCACGGTGTGATGATGATGATGATGTTGTACCCGCCGTTGCTTCCGTTGTTGAGTTGTGAGATACAAGTGGATGATGACGATGCGTCCGTGGATGTCACGTGGGCGCCCGGTAAAGTAGAAGAAGAACAGGTGGAAAGTTCAGATGGGGAGACAGAGAGGAGCAGGAGGAGGAGACGAGTTGGAAGCAGGGGGAGGTCATCACAAGGAGCTAGTGGCACAGTCAGACAGCATGCATCGGCACCCAGGGTCAGCCAGACAGCACGCCAATCAATGCATGCTGTTGCCACCACCAGAATGCCATCATCGCAGAGCTCAGCAGTGTGGCATTTTTTTATGTGTCTGCCTCTGACAACAGCAATACCATTTGCAACCTGTGCCAAAAGAAACTGAGTCGTGGGAAGTCCAACACCCACCTAGGTACAACTGCTTTGCGAAGGCACATGATCTCACATCACAAACGCCCCTCTCAACCATCCGCCAATCCGTCTCTCTTCCGGAGCAGTTCCTGCTCATCTGCCCACAGTCAGGTGTCTGTCAAGGACATGTGTGAGCGTAAGAAGCCAATGTCACCAAATCACCCCCTTGCCCGGAGTCTGACTGCTGGCTTGTCTGAACTGTTAGCCCGCCAGCTTTTACCATACATGCTGGTGGAGTCTGAGGCGTTCAAAAAATTTGTAGCTATTGGGACACCGCAGTGGAAGGTACCCGGGCAAAATTTCTTTTGCACAAAAGGCAATCCCCAACCTGTACTCGATTGTGCGAAAAGAAGTAATGGCATGTCTGGCACACAGTGTAGGGGCAAGGGTCCATCTGACCACTAATAGCTGGTCTGCAAAGCATGGTCAGGGCAGGTATATCACCTACACTGCACATTGGGTAAACCTGCTGATGGCTGCCAAGCATGGAATGCCTGGCTCTGCAGAGGAGTTGGTGACACTGCCACGACTTGCAGGCAGGCCTGCTGCCACCTCCTCTACTCCTCCTACTCCATCCTCTTCCATAACCTCCTCGGCTGAGTCCTCTTCTGCTGCTGCGTCTTGCTCCACATCAACGGCACCCCCCCAGCTCCCCAGGTACTATTCCACATCCCGGATATGGCAGTGTCACGCCGTCTTGGGGTTGACTTGCCTGAAAGCAGAGAGTCACACCGCAGCAGCACTCCTGTCCGCCCTGAATGCACAGGTGGATCAGTGGCTGACTCCGCACCAACTGGAGATCGGCAAAGTGATTTCTGACAATGGAAGTAATTTGGTGGCGGCATTGAAATTGGGCAAGTTGACACATGTGCCGTGCATGGCATATGTGTGTAATCTGACTGTACAACGCTTTGTGCATAAGTACCCAGGCTTACAGGACGTCCTGAAGCAGGTCAGGAAGGTGTGTGGCCATTTCAGGCATTCCTACACGGCCATGGCGGACTTGTCAGATATCCGGAGGCGAAACAACCTGCCAGTGAGGCGCTTGATTTGCGACAGCCCGACACATTGGAATTCAACAATGCTAATGTTTGACCGCCTGCTCCAACAAGAAAAAGATGTTAACGAGTATTTGTATGACTGGGGTGCTAGGACAGCCTCTGGGGAGCTGGGGATTTTTTTGCCACATTACTGGACGCTCATGCGCAATGCCTGTAGGCTCATGCGTCCTTTTGAGAAGGTGACAAACCTAGTCAGTCGCACCGAAGGCACCATCAGCGACATCATACCATTTGTTTTCTTCCTGGAGCATGCCCTGCGAAGAGTGCTGGATCAGGCCGTAGATGAGCGTGAAGAGGAAGAGTTGTGGTCTCCATCACCACCAGAAACAGCCTTATCAGCATCGCTTGCTGGACCAGCGGCAACGCAGGAAGAGGATTGTGAGGAAGAGGAGTCAGAGGAGGAATGTGGCTTTGAGGAGGAGGAGGAAGACCAAGCACAACAGGCATCCCAGGGTGCTCGTTGTTGTCACCTATCTGGTACCCGTGGTGTTGTACGTGGCTGGGGGGAAGAAGATACCTTCAGTGAGATCAGTGAGGATGAGGAACGGGACATGAGTACCTCAGTATCCAACCTTGTGCAAATGGGGTCTTTCATGCTGTCGTGCATGTTGAGGGACACTCGTATAAAAAAGCTGAAGGAGAACGACCTGTACTGGGTGTCCACGCTACTAGACCCCCGGCATAAGCATAAAGTGACTGAAATGTTACCGAATTCCCGCAAGTCGGAAAGGATGGAGCAGTTCAAAAATAAATTAAAAAGTATGCTTTACACAGCGTATAAGGGTGATGTCACAGCACAACGGTAATCTAACAGGGGAAGAGATGAAAGTAATACTCCTCCTCCCATGACTACGCCGGCAAGGACAGGACGCTTTCCAGACGTGTTGTTGATGGAGGACATGCGGACCTTTTTAACTCCTATGCATCACCACAGCCCTTCGGGACCCAACCTCAGAGAACGACTCAACCAACAGGTAGCAGACTACCTCGCATTAACTGCAGATCTCGACACTCTGAGGAGAGATGAACCCCTTGACTACTGGGTGTGCAGGCTTGACCTGTGGCCTGAGCTATCCCAATTTGCAATCAAACTTCTGGCCTGCCCCGCTTCAAGTGTCCTGTCAGAAAGGACCTTCAGTGCAGCAGGAGGTATTGCCACTGAGAAGAGAAGTCGCCTAGGTCAAAAAAGTCTTGATTATCTCACCTTTATTAAAATGAATGAGGGATGGATCCTGAAGGGACTGACATTGGGCGATACATTTGGGTAAAAAAGGCCTGATGAGATGAGCTGCCTTGGGCTAAAAATGGTCCACACGCTGCTGTATTTTATCTTCGAATGCCGGATGACTTGCGTGAATTATCCGCCAACAACCAGGGTTCAAGCCGCAATGTTTTAGGGCACTTTCTAACTGTCAAACAAACATCAATTTTTCTGGCCGCTGCTACAGCAGCGGCTGCAACAATGCCTAATTTTTCAGGCATGTGTACATGCCTAATTTTTCTGGCCTCTGGTGCTGCACTGTGGCTTCAAAATCCAAACCAAAAAAAAGGCACATAACAGGGATTAAACTGCTAAGAATAGTACTACTTAACACACCACTCATATCTGGTGGCACAGTAGATTGCATGCGCAATGCCCCAAATTTGAAGTAGGAGGACCGACCAAGCATCTTTTTCCATCTCCCGGTTCCTAAAATCCATGCCATATACACGTCCCCTGATAGGGGACACCGCAGTGGAAGGTACCCAGACGAAATTTCTTTGCACAAAAGGCAATCCCCAAACTGTACTCGATTGTGCAAAAGGAAGTAACCTTACCATGGGTCCCAGGCCGCACGTCTTGTAAAATTCTCTGTCTGGGAAATTATTTATCTATCAAATCTATCTATTTATCTATCAAATCAATCTATCTATCTATCGTATCTATCAAATGTATCTATTGCATCTATTGATCTATCTATCTAATCTATGTATCTATCTATTTATCAAATCTATCTATCTCGTGGCCAGACCGACCAAGCATCTTTTTCCATCTCCCGGTTCCTAAAATCCATGCCATATACACGTACCCTGATAGGGGACGTAACAGGTATTAAACTGATAACAATATTACTACTTGACAGACCACTCATATCTGTTGGCACAGTAGATTGCACGCGGTGCTCTGACAAAATGCAGAAGGACATTTGGCAGACGAACATTTGGCAGACGGACATTTGGCCGACAGACAGAAAGCTAAAGAATGTTCCGATTTCAGCCGAGGGCAGATACGTTCCAGAGTGCTCTGTTCTAATCAGAGCCTCGGGTGCCACAACTGCCTCTGGGAACCTTACCATGGGTATCAGACCACACGTCTTGTAATTCTCTGTCTGGGAAATTATCTATCTATCAAATCTATCTATCTATCTATCTATCTATCTATCTATCTATCGTATCTATCATCAAATGTATCTATTGCATCTATTGATCTATCTATATAATCTATGTATCTATCTTGTGGCCGGACCGACCAAGCATCTTTTTCCATCTCCCGGTTCCTAAAAATTATCTCCGGGTTCCTAAAATCAATGCCATACCTGTACTCGATTGTGCAAAAGGAAGTAATGGCATATGGGGTCTTTCATGCTGTCGTGCCTGTTGAGGGTCAGGGACCCTCGTATTAAAAGGCTGAAGGAGAACGACCTGTACTGGGTGTCCAAGCATCTTTTTCCATCTCCCGGTTCCTAAAAATTATCTCTGGGTTCCTAAAAACGATGCCATACCTGTACTCGATTGTGCAAAAGGAAGTCATGGCATATGGGGTCTTTCATGCTGTCGTGCCTGTTGAGGGTTGTGGACCCTCGTATAAAAAGGCTGAAGGAGAATGACCTGTACTGGGTGTCCAAGCATCTTTTTCCATCTCCCGGTTCCTAAAAATTATCTCCAGGTTCCTAAAATCGATGCCATACCTGTACTCGATTGTGCAAAAGGAAGTAATGGCATATGGGGTCTTTCATGCTATCATGCCTGTTGAGGGTCAGGGACCTTCGTATAAAAAGGTTGAAGGAGAACAACCTGTACTGGGTGTCCAAGCATCTTTTTCCATCTCCCGGTTCCTAAAAATTATCTCCGGGTTCCTAAAAACGATGCCATACCTGTACTCGATTGTGCAAAAGGAAGTCATGGCATATGGGGTCTTTCATGCTGTCGTGCCTGTTGAGGGTCGGGGACCCTCGTATAAAAAGGCTGAAGGAGAACGACCTGTACTGGGTGTCCAAGCATCTTTTTCCATCTCCCGGTTCCCAAAAATGATCTCCGGGTTCCTAAAAATGATGCCATACCTGTACTCGATTGTGCAAAAGGAAGTAATGGCATATGGGGTCTTTAATGCTATCGTGCCTGTTGAGGGTCGGGGACCCTCGTATAAAAAGGCTGAAGGAGAACGACCTGTACTGGGTGTCCAAGCATCTTTTTCCATCTCCCGGTTCCTAAAAATTATCTCTGGGTTCCTAAAAATGATGCCATACCTGTACTCGATTGTGCAAAAGGAAGTAATGGCATATGGGGTCTTTCATGCTGTCGTGCCTGTTGAGGGTCGGGGACCCTCGTATAAAAAGGCTGAAGGAGAATGACCTGTACTGGGTGTCCAAGCATCTTTTTCCATCTCCCGGTTCCTAAAAATTATCTCCGGGTTCCTAAAATCGATGCCATACCTGTACTCAATTGTGCAAAAGGAAGTCATGGCATATGGGGTCTTTCAAACTGTCTGGCCTGTTGAGGGTTGGACCCTCATAAAAAAGGCTGAAGGAGAACGACCTGTACTGGGTGTCCAAGCATCTTTTTCCATCTCCCGGTTCCCAAAAATGATCTCCGGGTTCCTAAAAATGATGCCATACCTGTACTCGATTGTGCAAAAGGAGGTAATGGCATATGGGGTCTTTAATGCTATCGTGCCTGTTGAGGGTCGGGGACCCTCGTATAAAAAGGCTGAAGGAGAACGACCTGTACTGGGTGTCCAAGCATCTTTTTCCATCTCCCGGTTCCTAAAAATTATCTCCGGGTTCCTAAAAACTATGCCATACCTGTACTCGATTGTGCAAAAGGAAGTAATGGCATATGGGGTCTTTCATGCTGTCGTGCCTGTTGAGGGTCGGGACCCTCGTATAAAAAGGCTGAAGGAGAATGACCTGTACTGGGTGTCCAAGAATCTTTTTCCATCTCCTGGTTCCTAAAAATTATCTCCGGGTTCCTAAAATCGATGCCATACCTGTACTCAATTGTGCAAAAGGAAGTCATGGCATATGGGGTCTTTCAAACTGTCTGGCCTGTTGAGGGTTGGACCCTCATAAAAAAGGCTGAAGGAGAACGACCTGTACTGGGTGTCCAAGCATCTTTTTCCATCTCCCGGTTCCCAAAAATGATCTCCGGGTTCCTAAAAATGATGCCATACCTGTACTCGATTGTGCAAAAGGAGGTAATGGCATATGGGGTCTTTAATGCTATCGTGCCTGTTGAGGGTCGGGGACCCTCGTATAAAAAGGCTGAAGGAGAACGACCTGTACTGGGTGTCCAAGCATCTTTTTCCATCTCCCGGTTCCTAAAAATTATCTCCGGGTTCCTAAAAACGATGCCATACCTGTACTCGATTGTGCAAAAGGAAGTAATGGCATATGGGGTCTTTCATGCTGTCGTGCCTGTTGAGGGTCGGGACCCTCGTATAAAAAGGCTGAAGGAGAATGACCTGTACTGGGTGTCCAAGAATCTTTTTCCATCTCCTGGTTCCTAAAAATTATCTCCGGGTTCCTAAAATCGATGCCATACCTGTACTCAATTGTGCAAAAGGAAGTCATGGCATATGGGGTCTTTCAAACTGTCTGGCCTTTTGAGGGTTGGACCCTCATAAAAAAAGGCTGAAGGAGAAGGACCTGTACTGGGTGTCCAAGCATCTTTTTCCATTTCCCGGTTCCTAAAATTATCTCCGGGTTCCTAAATTCGATGCCATACCTGTACTCGATTGTGCAAAAAGAAGTAATGGCATATGGGGTCTTTCATGCTGTCGTGCCTGTTGAGGGTCGGGGACCCTCGTATAAAAAGGCTGAAGGAGAACGACCTGTACTGAGTGTCCAAGCATCTTTTTCCATCTCCCGGTTCCTAAAATCCATGCCATATACACATCCCCTGATAGGGGACGTAACAGGGATTAAACTGATAAGAATATTACTAGTTAACACACCACTCCTATCTGGTGGCACAGTAGATTGCACGCGATGCTCTGACAAAATGCAGAAGGACATTTGGCAGACGGACATTTGGCAGACGGACATTTGGCAGACGGACATTTGGCCGACAGACAGAAAGCTAAAGAATGTTCCGATTTCGGCCGAGGGCAGATACACAGAGTGCTCTGTTCTAGTCAGAGCCTCGGGCGCCGCAACTGCCTCTGGGAACCTTACCATGGGTCACAGACTGCCCGTCTTGTAATTCTCTGTCTGGGAAATTATCTATCTATCAAATCTATCTATTTATCTATCAAATCTATCTATCTATCGTATCTATCATCAAATGTATCTATTGCATCTATTGATCTATCTATCTAATCTATGTATCTATCTATCTATCTATCTATCTATCTATCGCGTGGCCGGACCGACCAAGCATCTTTTTCCATCTCCTGGTTCCTAAAATCATCTCCGGGTTCCTAAAATCGATGCCATATACACGTCCCCTGATAGGGCACGTAACAGGGATTAAACTGATAAGAATAGTACTAGTTAACACACCACTCCTATCTGGTGGCACATTAGATTGCACGCGCAGTGCCCCAAATTGGAACTTGGAAGTAGGAGGATCGACCAAGAATCTCATCTCTGTGTGATTCCTGTTCTTGTAGGACAGTTAATGGATCAGTCATGTTGCACAGCTCCTCAATGTGACAAATTTTCCTGGTTAGCTCATTGTTCTCTTTTTCCCAGCTGCTGGATCAGATCAGAGATTGTGAGTAAAACCTGCTCCTGCTGCCGGGTGATCTCACTCAGGACTCGCTTCTCTAGGTCTTCCAGCTGTTTCCTGATGTCCCTAATCAGGGCAGTGAGTCTCTCTGTTACACCAGCTGCTTTCTCTTGCACCCCTCTCCTGTGCTTCTGCAGACTCTGGACTCTTTTCTCAGTCTCCTCTCTCTTTGTGGTCAGTTTCTGCAGAACATTTCTCAGTTTCTTTTTCTTCTTCTCAGAAGCTTCATTCAGCAGCTCGACCTGGTGTCCCCTGTGCTCTCCGGCCAGGGAGCAGGACACACAGATACAGGCAGCATCCTCAGTACAGTAATATAATAGGAGCATCTTGTGGGTGGAGCATTTTCTGTTACCCCAGGAAGTGATTGCACGCGCAGTGATATCAGTGAGGACGAGGAACTGGACATGGCTAGCTTGGTATCCAACCTTGTGCAAATGGGGAGTTTGTGGTTGTGCAAATGGACTGTTTGCAGTTGTTTGCGGTGCGTTAAACGGGGAGTTTGGTCTGTCACTGTGAAGCGGGAGTAACCCTTACACTACATGAACGATACAACATCATACCTGATGTTTTAAAGCACGTTATTCCAAACAATTTAGGAATTTTAGGTGATTTATGCCCTTTATGGATTAAAAACAGACTCTGCATCAACTATGTAATTTTCCATGGGAGTTTTGCCATGGATCCCCCTCCGGCATACCACAGTCCAGGTGTTAGTCCCCTTGAAACAACTTTTCCATCACTTTTGTGGCCAGAAAGAGTCCCTGTGGGTTTTAAAATTCGCCTGCCTATTGAAGTCAATGGCGGTTCGCCCGGTTCGCCCGTTCGCGACATCACTATTCCTAAGCCTACCTTTTAACGAAAAGGTACCAAAAGTACTAAGTCAATTTAATAGTAGAAGTAAATTTAAAAGTCTCTTAAAACTGCTTTTAGGAATCATGAAAGTTTAAAGGGATATGAAACTCCAAAATTTTCTTTTGTAATTCAGACAGAGCATACAGTTTTAAAAAAGTATCCAATTTACTTCTATGATCAAATTTGCTTTGTTCCCATGATATTTTTTGATGAAGAGATACCTAGGTAAGTGTCTGGAGCACACCATGGCAGGAAATAGTGCAGCCATTTTGTTCTCTTAGAAATGGATAACATTATTGCAAAACTGCTGCCATATAGTGCTCCAAACAGGTGCACGCTCCTGATTTTTTTTTCGATAAAAGAAACCAAGACCAAGATTACAAGTTGTGCGGTACAGTGCGGTATGGCTATACCGCTGAAAAATTTGCCATTGCGCAAGGAATGGCAGGTCTCCCGTATTACAAGTCACGGCGGTGCAGGATTTTAATAGTGCTGTATTACAGGTGGTGCGGTCCGTCTAAAATGCTTGCGTAATAGTCTATCCCGCCACGATCCATTCAATGATATGAGACCAATAGTTATGGATTTTGCAAAACAAAAATATTTCACAAAACTCATAACTAAACTGTTAAAAAGTACACTAACACCCATAAACTACCTATTAACCCCTAAAACGCCACCCTCCTGCATTGCAAATACTACATTACACATATAAACCCCCTAATCTGCCAGCCCCCCAAATCGTTACTACAATAATAAACCTATTAACCCCTAAAATGCTGGGCCCCCACATCGCTAATACTAAACCTATTAACTCTTAAACCACCGGCCCCCACATAGCTACTAATAAAATAAAGTTATTAACCCCTAAACAACCGTCCCCCAACTTCGCTAATCAATAAATTAAACTATTAACCCCTAAATCTAACACCCCCTAACTTTAAATTAAAGATTAAACTATAAATAAACCTAACATAACTATTTTAATAAAATAAAATAAACTACAAATACAAATATCTAAATTACAAATAAAAAAAAACCTAACACTATGAAAAAATAAAAACATCTAACATTTCCAAAAAACAATCGCTAAAATTACGAGAAAAAAAACTATAAAAACAAAAAAGCCACCCCAAAATAAAAACACCCCCTAACCTAACAATAAACTACCAAGTCTAAAAAACCTAAGTTACCCATTGCCCCTAAAGGGGCATTTGTATGGGCATTGCCCTTAAAGGGCATTCAGCTCTTTTACTGCCCATTAAAATAAAAATGCCCTAATCTAAAACAAAACTCAACCCAAAAAATAAAAAACAACCTAACACTAACCCCAGAAAACCTACTCACAGTTCCTGAAGTCCGGACATCCATCTTTATTCAGGCGGTGAGAAGTCTTCATCTAGGCGGCGACATCTCCATCCATCGCGGGGCATCTTCTATCTTCATCCCAGTGGCGGGGAGCTGTGGAGGCGCGGAGCAGAGATGTCCAAGAGTGGTGGTGACATCCAGTGCGGAGCGTCCTCTTCATGCGATCGACCGTCGCACACTGAAGCTTGAATGCAAGCTACCCGTTTTATATTGGGGTACAGTTGCATTCCTATTGGCTGAAAAATTCAAATCAGCCAATAGGATGAGAGCTGCTTAAATTCTATTGGCTAATTCAAATGACTTCTTGCCGCCTGAATGAAGATGGATGTCCGGACTTCAGTAACGGTGAGTAGATTTCCTGGAGTAAGTGTTAGGTTTTTTTATTTTTTTGGATGGGTTTGCTTTTAGATTATAGGCTTTTTATTTTAATGGGCAGTTAAAGAGCTGAATGCCCTTTTAAGGGCAATACCCATACAAATGCCCCTTTAGGGGCAATGCTTAGGTTTTTTTAGACTTATTTTTTTATTTTGGGGGCTTGGTTGGGTGGGGGGTTTCACTGTTAGAGGGGACTTTGTAATTTTTTTAGGTAACAGAGCTGTTTAACTAAGGGCAATGTCTTACAAAGGGCCCTTTTAAGGGCTATTGGTAGTTTATTGTTAGGTTAGAGGGTGTTTTTATTTTGGGGTGGCTTTTTTGTTTTCATAGGGCTATTAGATTAGGTTTAATTTTTAGTTTTCTAACAGCTAGATTTAGAGTTTTGTCGGTAACGACCCGAAAAGCTAACGCCGGCTTTTTTCTGGCCGCACCATAAAAATAACTCTAACACCTGCAAAAAAGCCGCGTTCAGCTCCTAACGCAGCCCCATTGTTTTCTATGGGGAAAGACTTCCTACGTCTGCACCTAACACCCTAACATGTACCCCGAGTCTAAACACCCCTAGCTTTACACTTATTAACCCCTAATCTGCCGCCCCCGCTATCGCTGACCCCTGCATATTATTTTTAACCCCTAATCTGCCGCTCCGTAAACCGCCGCTACTTACATTATCCTTATGTACCCCTAATCTGCTGCCCTAACACCGCCGACCCCTATATTATATTTATTAACCCCTAATCTGCCCCCCACAACGTCGCCTCCACCTGCCTACACTTATTAACCCCTAATCTGCCGACCGGACCTGAGCGCTACTATAATAAAGTTATTAACCCCTAATCCGCCTCACTAACCCTATAATAAATAGTATTAACCCCTAATCTGCCCTCCCTAACATCGCCGACACCTAACTTCAATTATTAACCCCTAATCTGCCGACTGGAGCTCACCGCTATTCTAATAAATGTATTAACCCCTAAAGCTAAGTCTAACCCTAACACTAACACCCCCCTAACTTAAATATAATTTACATCTAACAAAATTAATTATCTCTTATTAAATAAATTATTCCTATTTAAAGCTAAATACTTACCTGTAAAATAAATCCTAATATAGCTACAATATAAATTATAATTATATTATAGCTATTTTAGGATTAATATTTATTTTACAGGTAACTTTGTAATTATTTTAACCAGGTACAATAGCTATTAAATAGTTAAGAACTATTTAATAGTTACCTAGTTAAAATAATTACAAAATTACCTGTAAAATAAATCCTAACCTAAGTTAAAATTAAACCTAACACTACACTATCATTAAATTAATTAAATAAAATACCTACAATTACCTACAATTAAACTTAACACTACACTATCAATACATTAATTAAATACAATATCTACAAATAACTACAATGAAATAAACTAACTAAAGTACAAAAAATAAAAAAGAACTAAGTTACAAAAAATAAAAAAATATTTACAAACATAAGGAAAATCTTACAACAATTTTAAACTAATTACACCTACTCTAAGCCCCCTAATAAAATAACAAAGCCCCCCAAAATAAAAAATGCCCTACCCTATTCTAAATTACTAAAGTTCAAAGCTCTTTTACCTTACCAGCCCTGAACAGGGCCCTTTGCGGGGCATGCCCCAAGAAGTTCAGCTCTTTTGCCTGTAAAAAAAAACATACAATACCCCCCCCCAACAGTACAACCCACCACCCACATACCCCTAATCTAACCCAAACCCCCCTTAAATAAACCTAACACTAAGCCCCTGAAGATCATCCTACCTTGTCTTCACCTCACCGGGTATCACCGATCCGTCCTGGCTCCGATATCTTCATCCAACCCAAGCGGGGGCTAGACATCCACTGAAGAAGTCCAGAAGAGGGTCCAAAGTCTTCATCCTATCTGGGAAGAAGAGTAGATCCGGACCGGCAACCATCATCTTCCAAGCGGCATCTTCTATCTTCATCCGATGAGGACCGGCTCCATCCTGAAGACCTCCACCGCGGACCCATCTTCATCCGGCGACGTCCAACTGAAGAATGACGGTTCCTTTAAGGGACGTCATCCAAGATGGCGTCCCTCGAATTCCGATTGGCTGATAGGATTCTATCAGCCAATCGGAATTAAGGTAGGAATATTCTGATTGGCTGATGAAATCAGCCAATCAGAATCAAGTTCAATGCGATTGGCTGATCCAATCAGCCAATCAGATTGAGCTTGCATTCTATTGGCTGTTCCGATCAGCCAATAGAATGCGAGCTCAATCTGATTGGCTGATTGGATCAGCCAATCGGATTGATCTTGATTCTGATTGGCTGATTTCATCAGCCAATCAGAATATTCCTACCTTAATTCCGATTGGCTGATAGAATCGGAGCCAGGACGGATCGGTGATACCCGGTGAGGTGAAGACAAGGTAGGATGATCTTCAGGGGCTTAGTGTTAGGTTTATTTAAGGGGGGTTTGGGTTAGATTAGGGGTATGTGGGTGGTGGGTTGTAATGTTGGGGGGGTATTGTATGTTTTTTTTTTACAGGCAAAAGAGCTGAACTTCTTGGGGCATGCCCCGCAAAGGGCCCTGTTCAGGGCTGGTAAGGTAAAAGAGCTTTGAACTTTAGTAATTTAGAATAGGGTTTTTTATTTTTTGTACTTTAGTTAGTTTATTTCATTGTAGTTATTTGTAGATATTGTATTTAATTAATGTATTGATAGTGTAGTGTTAGGTTTATTGTAGGTAATTGTAGATATTTTATTTAATTAATTTAATGATAGTGTAGTGTTAGGTTTAATTTTAACTTAGGTTAGGATTTATTTTACAGGTAATTTTGTAATTATTTTAACTAGGTAACTATTAAATAGTTCTTAACTATTTAATAGCTATTGTACCTGGTTAAAATAATTACAAAGTTACCTGTAAAATAAATATTAATCCTAAAATAGCTATAATATAATTATAATTTATATTGTAGCTATATTAGGATTTATTTTACAGGTAAGTATTTAGCTTTAAATAGGAATAATTTATTTAATAAGAGATAATTAATTTCGTTAGATGTAAATTATATTTAAGTTAGGGGGGTGTTAGAATAGCGGTGAGCTCCAGTCGGCAGATTAGGGGTTAATAATTGAAGTTAGGTGTCGGCGATGTTAGGGAGGGCAGATTAGAGGTTAATACTATTTATTATAGGGTTAGTGAGGCGGATTAGGGGTTAATAACTTTATTATAGTAGCGCTCAGGTCCGGTCGGCAGATTATGGGTTAATTATTGGGCGGCTCTTTGCGGTCGGCAGATTAGGGGTTAATTATTGTAGGTAGGTGGCGGTGACGTTGTGGGGGGCAGGTTAGGGGTTAATAAATATAATATAGGGGTCGGCGATGTTAGGGCAGCAGATTAGGGGTACATAGGGATAATGTAGCTGGCGGCGGCGTGCGGACGGCAGATTAGGGGTTAATAAGTGTAGGTAGCTGGCGGCGACGTTGTGGGGGGCAGGTTAGGGGTTAATAAATATAATATAGGGGTCGGCGGTGTTAGGGGCAGCAGATTAGGGGTACATAAGGATAACGTAGGTGCGGTCGGCAGATTAGGGGTTAAAAAAATTTAATCGAGTTGCGGCGATGTGGGGGGACCTCGGTTTAGGGGTACATAGGTAGTTTATGGATGTTAGTGTACTTTAGAGCACAGTAGTTAAGAGCTTTATGAACCGGCGTTAGCCCAGAAAGCTCTTAACTACTGACTTTTGTCGTTAGATTTCTAACGCTCACTTCAGACACGACTCTAAATACCGGAGTTAGAAAAATCCCATTGAAAAGATAGGCTACGCAATTTACGTAAGGGGATCTGCGGTATGGAAAAGTCGCGGCTGAAAAGTGAGCGTTAGACCCTTTTTTGAGTGACTCCAAATACCGGAGGTAGCCTAAAACCAGCGTTAGGAGCCTCTAACGCTGGTTTTCACGGCTACTGCCAAACTCTAAATCTAGGCCTTAGTGTTTTTTTTATTTTTCGTAATTTTTGCGTGTTTTTTGGTAATGTTAGATTTTTTTATTTTTTTGTAGTGTTAGTTTTTTTTTAATCTTGTAATTTAGGTTTTTTTATTTATAGTTTATTTTATTTTATTAAAATAGTTATGTTCGGTTTATTTATAGTTTAATCTTATTTTATTTTAATTTCACAGGTAAGTTTTTATTTATTTTAAGATAGTTATATTGTAAATTTAATTTAAAGTTAGGGGGGGTGTTATGTTTAGGGGTTAATAGTTTAATTTAGTGATTTGTGATGTGGGGGGCCGGTGATTTAGGGGTTAATAACTTTATTATATTAGTAACGATGTGGGGGCGGCGGTTTAGGGGTTAATAGGTTTATTATAGTAGTAGTGATGTGGGGGGCAGCGGTTTAATGGTTAATATGTTTATTTTATTAGTAGCGATGTGGGGGTCCGGTGGTTTAGAGGTTAATAAGTTTATTTAGTATCTGCGATGTCGGGGGGCAGCGGATTAGGGGTATTTAGACTAGGGGTTTATGTTAGAGTGTTAGATTTTTAAATAACTTTATTTTCCCCATAGACATCAATGGGGATTGCGTTACGTTTTTTTTCTATCACTTTCTCCCCATTGATGTCTATGGGGGAAAGCGTGCATGAGCACGTCAACTCAGGCCTTGGGTTTTGTGCGGTATGGAGCTTATCATACCATATCCCACAGCATAAGGAGGTTTTTCTGTAAGT
This sequence comes from Bombina bombina, assembly GCF_027579735.1. NCBI lineage: Eukaryota > Metazoa > Chordata > Amphibia > Anura > Bombinatoridae > Bombina > Bombina bombina. The sequence goes on from NC_069500.1 coordinate 1,284,467,741, forward strand.
TGTAATGGCAGCTCTATGGCGAGTGCGATACCGCTATTTTTCCCCGTTATTTACGCACCCGGTATAGCGCACAACTTGCAATCTCAGTGCAAGAGAGCAAAGAAAATTTGATAATAGAAGTATATTAGAAAGTTGTTTAAAATCCCATGCTCTATCTGAATCATGAAATAAAATTGTGGGTTTCATGTCACTTTAATTTTGACTTTCATAGCCCTTCAATGAATGTTTGATCAATATTGTAGGTCATTTATATCTGTTCCTACTTATACTCAGTACAGGAGATAAAATATGAGGCTTTAGGATAATAAATACTAATAAAAGTTTTGCAAACAACATGACAGTGGCAAGCATTGTCTACTCCACCACCTTCAAGTGGTCGGGGAATTTGCCCATTGAAAAACAATAACAGCATATTAGGTATTAAGGCATTACAAGGTCTTTTCCTGACATGGTACTTCATTCAAAGACTACAAAAAGTTATTGTAATTACAAGGAGTTGTACATTTTGTTCTCATGAGTGTGAACCTTCTAAATTCTATTTGGCCATATATTTGTGTATACCTTCAGTCTTATGGTTTATTATGCTTCCAAAACCTCATACTTTCTGAGTTTATGTACTACCTGAAATGGTAAAGGACAAAACAATTTAGAACCTAAAAGGCCATAATAATAAAAAATGCATGCTCTAATTTATCAGAACATGTCATTTGAAGACTAGTTACCCTGCACTATTATGTGTTTAACCCTCACAAAGGGGTTAAATAAACAGTAGAAGTTTAGTATGGGAACCACAAAGCACTGCAGGCCCAGAGAGGAAACCACTGCTGATCCAATCACCAGTGCTAGTTTCACAGCTGAGTCGTACGACTAGTGCTGCTGATTTGATCAGCAGTGGTTTCCACTTGGGACCAGCAGTGCTTAGCGGGTTCTGAGTGGTACTTCTACTATGTGTTTAACCTCTTTGTGGGTGTTAAACACATAATAATGCAGGAACTAATGTGTGAGAACATGTAATTTTTTGGCTATCATATTATATCTCTTTAATCTGCATATTTTGAGTTTTGTTATGTACATGATACATCACATCAGCATTTCAAAACTAATCACTGACATACTATATATAAGAACTGAATTAAAGAAATGATCATTTATGATAATAAACTCGTAAGATAGTACCAAGATAACTCAATTTGAAAGCCAGTGTTGTAGAATATTTATTAAACCTTTATTTATGGATTCTAGGGTTCTGAACAAATAGCTAAAGAACAATGATCTGAATATAATTTAAACAATATAATTTGAAAATAATTGCTGTTATGGGCAAGTAAGAAATGTGCTTGCAAAATCTAAAGACCTGCAGAAGATGTATTCATTGCAGGTTACTTTGTACGTTCTTAGAAGCTATTTTAAAATAAATGCAAGTAAAAGGACTTTCTGAGCTTGTAATAGATAGAGAAATGCTGCCAATGTGAACACTTGCCAAACAGTATAAATGAATATTCTAACATTGCAATGAATATTTAATGAACACAACTCAAACATTTTCAAGTGAAATGTGGTTTAGTGAAACTGTAAAACTTATCTGTATGTTAAAATTCATAAAGGTTACTTTGGTTTTAAAAAAAATAGGGAAAACACCATTTGATTTAATAGTAACTTTGAAAAATATTCAACAAAATCATTTCTGTATTTCTGAGGCATGAGGATAAAACTGTTTGTTAGAAAATGATGATGTTCTAAGACCTATTATTGGTTCATGTAAATTTGTGCCGAAAAGAGCACCCACTTTGTCATCCAAGTTGTCCCCTAGTCTGATTTGTTCCATAAACTCTGATAGGAGTGATTGGATTAGGAGGAGAGGAACTTATAGATGTGGCCATGGTTCTTGCATAACTTGTGGTTTTGTGCAGGTGGGTAGTGATGTCCCGAACTGTTCGCCCGCGAACGGTTCACAGCGAACATAGCTTGTTCGCGTTCGCGTTTGTGGGCGAACACATGGCGATGTTCGATCCGCCCCTATGTGTCATCATTGTGGAAACTTTGACCCTTTATGTCACAGCCGCCTGACACATTAGAGCCAATCAACATCAGACACTCCCTCACAGACACTCCCAGCTACTCGGAATCCGCCATTTTAGACTCATAACGACCTTGCTTTTTTAATGAGAGGACGTGTTGTGTTTTTGCTCCTGACATTAATAGGAAAAACATAGCTAGGCTAATGTATTTACAGTCCAGAAGGACTCCACTCATCTCTGCTTCAAGCACAGCACCCCAAAAAGCCCTTTTTAGGGCTATATTTCGTGGTGTTTTTTTTATTTTTTATTAGCATTTGCCTGGCTTTCAGCTGTATGTTTAAGGCTCACAGCAGATGCTGTGACTACTGCCACCACTGATATCTCCCTAACAACATTAGTTTAAATTTAACTAACCCAAAAGTTTAATTATTTTTCTAGTGTAATTTATTTTCATTTTCTATCAGGCCAGTGTCACACAGCATATACTCTGGTTCATTGCTCTGTGCCAGCCAGCAGCCACCAGTGTTAATATCCGTTTATAACATTATTTTAAATTAAAAAAAAAATAAAAAAATATTTTGCTAGTGTAATCTAATTACATTTACTATCATGCCTGTGTCTGTCAGGCTCACTCAGCATTAATATACCTCTTTTTTTCAGTCTTTTGGTTAATTGGTCTGTGCCAGGCAGCCACCCAGCACTCATATCTATTCTTCTTCACCTTAATTTTAATATAAAAAAAAAAGTTTAAATTTGTTTGCTAGTGTAATCTAATATAATTTTCTATCCTACCTGTGTGTTTTGCTGACATAGAGAGCCTACTGTGTTTACTTGCTGCCCTCCCTAGTCTATGAGCCACGACTCATATGTGTTTAACCTTTTTTTAATTTCCCCCCAAAAAAAATAATTTCAATCATTTTTCTAGTGTACTCTAATAGTATTTTCTATCAGGCGTGTGTGTATCCGACTTACAGAGCCTACTGTTTTTAATAGCTGCCCTTCCAAGGTTATCAGCCACGACTCATGTATGTGCTTAACCTTTTTCTTAAAATTTCCAAAAAAAAGTCTTTAAATCATTATGCTAGTGTAATCTAATTGTATTTTCTATCAGGCCTGTGTCTAACTGTCTATCTGACTTACACAGCATACTGTTGTTATAATTGCTGCCCTACGTAGCAGCCAGCCAGTGCGACCACTCATAGAGTCATATGTGAATTGCACTTCTTAACATAATTTTAATATTAAAATCTAAAATTTTCAAATATTTTGCTAGTGTAATCTAACTTAATTTTCTATCAGTCCTGTGTTTTTGTCACTTACACAGCATACTGTGTTAAATTGCTGCCCTACCTACCATCCACGACTCATATCTGCCAGCCTGTCTGCCAGGCCCAAGTTGCCAATTAGTGGCACCAATCACAATTCTTGTAACAGTAATTAAAAAAAAATCATAATTTTTTGGACTGCAAATATTCAGTCTCCTAGTGCCATTGAATTTCATTTACCTCCTGCCTGCCACTGCCAGCCTTTTGTGCCAGGCCGTCTAGCCAACTATTTACACCAATCATAATTGTTGTCACAGACAGTATAGTTATTAATTTAAATAATAAAAATGTTTTAGTGTTGATCTTAATCCTCAGTTTGCTCGTGCCCTAGAATTGCACTTTTCTACAGCCTTCCAAGCCTGTGTGCCAGGCCTACTTAAAAAATATTTACACCAATCATATTTATTGTGACAGTATTCTAATAATTAAAAATTAAAATTTTTGGTAATAGTTGTTGTGATTTGAATCCTCAGTTTGCTGGTGCCATTGAATAGCACTTTCCTCCTGCCTTGTAGCCTGCTGTGAGCCAGGCCCACCTAGCCAATTGTTGTCAGCAATCATATTTCTGTTAACAGTATTGCAAAAATTGTCAATCATCACTGTTTAGACTGTCAGTAATCAGTCTCCTAGTGTCCTTGAATTGCATCTACCTCCTGCCTGCCATCCTTTTGTGCCAGGCCGTCTTGCCAACTATTTACACCAATCCTAATTTTTTGTCACAGTATAGTTACTAATTAAAATTAAATAAATCTTGATTGTTGATGATCTTAATCCTCAGTTTGCTCGTGCCCTAGAATTGCACTTTTCTACAGCCTTCCAAGCCTGTGTGCCAGGCCTACTTAAAAAATATTTACACCAATCATATTTGTTGTGACAGTATTCTAATAATTAAAAATTTAAAATTTTGGTAATAGTTGCTGTGATTTGAATCCTCACTTTGCTGGTGCCATTGAATAGCACTTTCCTCCTGCCTTGCAGCCTGCTGTGAGCCAGGCCCACCTACCCAATTGTTGTCAGCAATCATATTTCTGTTAACAGTATTGCAAAAATTGTCAATCATCACTGTTTAGACTGTCAGTAATCAGTCTCCTAGTGTCCTTGAATTGCATCTACCTCCTGCCTGCCATCCTTTTGTGCCAGGCCGTCTTGCCAACTATTTACACCAATCCTAATTTTTGTCACAGTATAGTTACTAATTAAAATTAAAAAAATCTTGATTGTTGATGATCTTAATCCTCAGTTTGCTCGTGCCCTAGAATTGCACTTTTCTACAGCCTTCCAAGCCTGTGTGCCAGGCCTACTTAAAAAATATTTACACCAATCATATTTGTTGTGACAGTATTCTAATAATTAAAAATTTTAATTTTTGGTAATAGTTGCTGTGATTTGAATCCTCACTTTGCTGGTGCCATTGAATTGCACTTTCCTCCTGCCTTGCAGCCTGCTGTGAGCCAGGCCCACCTAGCCAATTGTTGTCAGCAATCATATTTCTGTTAACAGTATTGCAAAAATTGTCAATCATCACTGTTTAGAATGTCAGTAATCAGTCTCCTAGTGTCCTTGAATTGCATCTACCTCCTGCCTGCCATCCTTTTGTGCCAGGCCGTCTTGCCAACTATTTACACCAATCCTAATTTTTTGTCACAGTATAGTTACTAATTAAAATTAAAAAAATCTTGATTGTTGATGATCTTAATCCTCAGTTTGCTCGTGCCCTAGAATTGCACTTTTCTACAGCCTTCCAAGCCTGTGTGCCAGGCCTACTTAAAAAATATTTACACCAATCATATTTGTTGTGACAGTATTCTAATAATTAAAAATTAAAATTTTTGGTAATAGTTGCTGTGATTTGAATCCTCAGTTTGCTGGTGCCATTGAATAGCACTTTCCTCCTGCCTTGCAGCCTGCTGTGAGCCAGGCCCACCTAGCCAATTGTTGTCAGCAATCATATTTCTGTTAACAGTATTGCAAAAATTGTCAATCATCACTGTTTAGACTGTCAGTAATCATTCTCCTAGTGTCCTTGAATTGCATCTACCTTCTGCCTGCCATCCTTTTGTGCCAGGCCGTCTAGCCAACTATTTACACCAATCCTAATTTTTTGTCACAGTATAGTTACTAATTAAAATTAAAAAAATCTTGATTGTTGATGATCTTAATCCTCAGTTTGCTCGTGCCCTAGAATTGCACTTTTCTACAGCCTTCCAAGCCTGTGTGCCAGGCCTACTTGAAAAATATTTACACCAATCATATTTGTTGTGACAGTATTCTAATAATTAAAAATTAAAATTTTTGGTAATAGTTGCTGTGATTTGAATCCTCAGTTTGCTGTTGCCATTGAATAGCACTTTCCTCCTGCCTTGCAGCCTGCTGTGAGCCAGGCCCACCTAGCCAATTGTTGTCAGCAATCATATTTCTGTTAACAGTATTGCAAAAATTGTCAATCATCACTGTTTAGACTGTCAGTAATCAGTCTCCTAGTGTCCTTGAATTGCATCTACCTCCTGCCTGCCATCCTTTTGTGCCAGGCCGTCTTGCCAACTATTTACACCAATCCTAATTTTTTGTCACAGTATAGTTACTAATTAAAATTAAATAAATCTTGATTGTTGATGATCTTAATCCTCAGTTTGCTCGTGCCCTAGAATTGCACTTTTCTACAGCCTTCCAAGCCTGTGTGCCAGGCCTACTTAAAAAATATTTACACCAATCATATTTGTTGTGACAGTATTCTAATAATTAAAAATTTAAATTTTTGGTAATAGTTGCTGTGATTTGAATCCTCACTTTGCTGGTGCCATTGAATAGCACTTTCCTCCTGCCTTGCAGCCTGCTGTGAGCCAGGCCCACCTAGCCAATTGTTGTCAGCAATCATATTTCTGTTAACAGTATGTTAATATTTTGGTGAGGGTAATCATGATGGCCATGTAGACCACCACCACTGAGAGTCCTGGAAGTAACAGGGATGAGATGAAAGAGCTAAGAATAGTAGAACTTGAAACAGCAGAGTTAGCCATGGGTGTTAGTGCAAAACCGCTTGGCTTTTTTTTGGCTTTGGGTGCGGCTATTCATGCAGGCCATATAGAGCTGCCACCATTAGGTGTCGTATCAGCTATTAAACTAATAAGAACAGTACTACCAAAATACAGCCAATGAAGGGCCTTAGGAAGACTGAGCCAAGGTTGGATTGTAGTATTTGGTTAGGCTAATCATGATGGCCATGTAGACCACCACCGAGAGTCCTGGAAGTAACAGGGATGAGATGAAAGAGCTAAGAATAGTAGAACTTGAAACAACAGAGTTAGCCATGGGTGTTAGTGCAAAACCGCTTGGCTTTTTTTTGGCTTTGGGTGCGGCTATTCATGCAGGCCATATAGAGCTGCCACCATTCAGTGTTGTATCAGCTATTAAACTAATAAGAACAGTACTACCAAAATAAAGCCAATGAAGGGCCTTAGGAAGAGTGAGCCAAGGTTGGATTGTAGTATTTGGTTAGGCTAATCATGATGGCCATGTAGACCACTACCGAGAGTCCTGGAAGTAACAGGGATGAGATGAAAGAGCTAAGAATAGTAGAACTTGAAACAACAGAGTTAGCCATGGGTGTTAGTGCAAAACCGCTTGGCTTTTTTTTGGCTTTGGGTGCGGCTATTCATGCAGGCCATATAGAGCTGCCACCATTCGGTGTCGTATCAGCTATTAAACTAATAAGAACAGTACTACCAAAATACAGCCAATGAAGGGTCTTAGGAAGACTGAGCCAAGGTTGGATTGTAGTATTTGGTTAGGCTAATCATGATGGCCATGTAGACCACCACCGAGAGTCCTGGAAGTAACAGGGATGAGATGAAAGAGCTAAGAATAGTAGAACTTGAAACAACAGAGTTAGCCATGGGTGTTAGTGCAAAACCGCTTGGCTTTTTTTTTACTTTGGGTGCGGCTATTCATGCAGGCCATATAGAGCTGCCACCATTCGGTGTCGTATCAGCTATTAAACTAATAAGAACAGTACTACCAAAATACAGCCAATGAAGGGCCTTAGGAAGACTGAGCCAAGGTTGGATTGTAGTATTTGGTTAGGCTAATCATGATGGCCATGTAGACCACCACCGAGAGTCCTGGAAGTAACAGGGATGAGATGAAAGAGCTAAGAATAGTAAAACTTGAAACAACAGAGTTAGCCATGGGTGTTAGTGCAAAACCGCTTGGCTTTTTTTTGGCTTTGGGTGCGGCTATTCATGCAGGCCATATAGAGCTGCCACCATTCGGTGTCGTATCAGCTATTAAACTAATAAGAACAGTACTACCAAAATACAGCCAATGAAGGGTCTTAGGAAGACTGAGCCAAGGTTGGATTGTAGTATTTGGTTAGGCTAATCATGATGGCCATGTAGACCACCACCGAGAGTCCTGGAAGTAACAGGGATGAGATGAAAGAGCTAAGAATAGTAGAACTTGAAACAACAGAGTTAGCCATGGGTGTTAGTGCAAAACCGCTTGGCTTTTTTTTTACTTTGGGTGCGGCTATTCATGCAGGCCATATAGAGCTGCCACCATTCGGTGTCGTATCAGCTATTAAACTAATAAGAACAGTACTACCAAAATACAGCCAATGAAGGGCCTTAGGAAGACTGAGCCAAGGTTGGATTGTAGTATTTGGTTAGGCTAATCATGATGGCCATGTAGACCATCACTGAGAGTCCTGGAAGTAACAGGGATGATGAGATGAAAGTGCTAAGAATAGTACTACTTGAAACAACAGAGTTAGCCATGGGTGGTAATCCAAGACCGCTTGGATTTATTTTTGTATTGGGTGCGGCTAATCATGCAGGCCATATAGAGCTGCCACCATTTGGTGTTGTATCAGCTATAAAAATAATAAGAACTGTACTATCAAAATACAGACAATTAAGGGCCTATGAAGACTGAGCAAAGGTTGGATTGTAGTATTTTGTTCGGCTAATCATGATGGCCATGTAGACAGCCCGTAACAGGGATGAAAGTGCTAAGAATAGTACTAATTGAAACAACCAAGTTAGCCATGGGTGTTAGTCTAAGACCACTCGGCTTTTTTTTGGGTTTGGGTGCAGCTAATCATGAAGGCCAGATAGACCTGCCACCATTTGGTGTTGTAACAGGTATTAAACTGCAAAGAACAGTACTACTTAACACAACCGACTTACCATGGGTCCCAGAGCATATGTTTGGTTGTTATATTTTGTAAGGGTAATCATGCAGGCCATATAGACCTCCACTAATAGGGTGAGTATGAGTAACAGCTATTAAAATGCAAAGGACATTACTAATTAACACAACATAGTTACCATGGGTCGCATACCAAGAGCAGATGTCTTATTATATTTTGTATGGGTAATTATCCAGGCCGTATAGACCTCACCAAATAGGGGGAGTTACAGAGATTAAAGTGCTAAGAATGGTAGTACTTAAAACACAACCTAGTTAAAATAGGTAGCAGACCGCATGTCTTATTATTATAATTTTTCAGGGTAATCTGGCAGGCCATATAGAACACCCCCGATAGGGGGGGGGGGACAGGGATTAAAGTGCTAAGAAAAGTACTAATTAACACAAGCTAGTTGGGTCCAAGAACGCATGTTTAATTATTAGACTTTATTAGGGTAATTATATATCTAACAAATATATCTATTTCTCTTCTATCGATTCTATCTAACTATCAATCTATGTATATCTATCTATCCTATCTATCAATCTATCTTCTGTCCGGGATGTTTTGAGACAGCCACTTTGGGAATGTTAGTTGATTTAGACCCATTATGGCTTAAAAGCAGACTCTGCATAAACTATGTAATTTTCCATGGGAGTTTTGCCAGGGATCCCCCTCCAGCATGCGACAGTCCAGGTGTTAGTACCCTTGAAACAACTTTTTCATCACTATTGTGGCCAGAAAGAGTCCTTGTAGGTTTTAAAGTTCGCCTGCCTATTGAATTCAATGGCGGTTCGCGCAGTTCGCGGGTTCGAACAATACCAGAAGTTTGAGTCCGCCTTTCGCGAACCGAAAATTTTAGGTTCGCGACATCACTACAGGTGGGTGATGGATTTAGGAGTAGCCAGACAGGAGAAGAATTCAAACATAAATTCTATGCCAATTGCAGAACCACTTTTGTGGTTTATCTCCTGGAATGCAAACATTGTAACCTGCAATACACAGGTCAAACGAGTAGGGAACTGAGGTCCAGAGTTAGGGAACATGTTAGGGACACCAAGGAGTATGTAAAGGAATCAGCAATAGCTAGGCATTTCAATCAGGTACACATGACCAATATTTTTGATATGAGGGTTCAGGTAATAGACCGTGTCATGTTTCCACCTAGGGGTGGTGATAGGAACAGGTTGTTGCTAAAGCAAGAATTGTATTGGATATACAAATTGAGAACTATAACCCCCCTAGGTTTAAACCGTGAATGGGATATGAGTTATTTTGTAGAATAATTAATTTGGTCAATTTCTTTATTACTATGTTAGTTTATTTAGTGATTAATCTATCACCTATATGGGTTGTTAGTTTTATATTTATATTTTCATCTATCCCCTATATGGGTTTTTTGTATCTATCCCCTACATGGGCTTTTGATTTGGATTTTATATATATGTTTTATATTTTGCATTGGATATAGATGTTTATTTATTTACTAATGTACACTACCCATGTCGCTTGGGAGTTACATATATCACCAATCTAACATAAGTATAAAAATATTAAGCCTTCCAGCAATTTTGTCATACAACAGGTGGTATAAAAAGATGCATTACTGAACCTGTAGATGTATTACCAAAATGCATTTATTTTCCAAAATAGTATATAGTAATTTAAAGAGTGTTCTAAGTTTAAAAGTTCATATGAGAATACTGCTTGTTCTGTAATCATGAGTGGGACAATGATAATGTCCCTTTTCTTGGTCCCACCTGAGTTGCCTGCTCATTTGTACATTTGTATATTTGTATATTTGTTTATTTGTTCCTTCTAACATATGCCATACACAGTGTTTGTAAAGAGGTAGATTTTGCTATGTATTTTTAATATTTTGCAGTTTTTAATATGTAATTGTCTTCAGGTGTTCTGTGCCTTTAAATAGGCTATGAACACTGAACAAACTTACCCTATGATTAAGTGCTCAACAGAGCACAAAACTAGTCAGGGAGTTTGTGTGCCCTATACTGCCAGCATTTTAAATGAGTAAATAAAGATTCATTCTTTTACCTTTTTTTTTGGATGCCCTTGTTTTCATTCCTTATTGAGCAGCTGCCTATCCATTTTTGTTCTGATAAAACTGTTTCATTTAAAATAAATTAATTAATACGATCCAAAGTTGCAATCACTTGTTAACATTGAACTGTCGGATGAAATTAAAATATATAAACAATACACAATTTATAATAAACATTTGCATTTAGTCAGCCTCTAGAATATTCCCTGTCATTCTGAAGTTTAGTGAATCTTTCCCATTATAATTTTTTTACAAAATCTTTCAGGAGAAATATAGTTATGTGCAGTTAATATATAAATGTTTGTTTAAAACACACACACACTCTGTTCTCTCCAGGACAATACACAGACACAACACACACAACACATACTGTTCTTTCCAGGACAATACACACACACACAATTCTCTCCAGGACATCACACACACACACACTGTTCTCTCCAGGATATTGCACACACACTACACACACACACACACACACACACACACTGTTCTCTCCAGGACATCACACACACACACTGTTCTCTCCAGGATATTGCACACACACTACACACACACACACACACACACACACACACTGTTCTCTCCAGGGCATTACACACACACACTGTTCTCTCCAGGACATTATACACACACAGTTCTCTCTAGGACATTACACACACACCTCTCTCCAGGACATTGCACACACACAGTTCTCTCCAGGACATTACACACACACTGACTGTTCTCTCCAGGACATTACACACACAAACACACACACACACTCTGTTCTCTCCAGGACATTACACACACATACACACACACAGTTCTCTCTCCAGGACATTACACACACACAGACACAGTTCTTTCCAGGACATTACACACACATGCACTGTTCTCTCCAGGACATTACACACAAACACACACACACTTTTCTCTCCAGAACATTACACACCCACACACAGTTCTCTCCAGGACATTACACACACACGCACTGTTCTCTACAAGACATTACACACACAAACACACACACAGTGTTCTCTCCAGGACATTACACACACACAGTTCTCTCCAGGAAATTACACACATACACACACACAGTTCTCTCCAGGACATTTCAAACATACACACACACACAGTTCTCTTTAGGACATTACACAAACACTGTTCTCTCCAGGACATTACACACACAAACACACACACACACACACACACTGTTCTCTCCAGGACATTACGCACACATACACACACACACGCACACTGTTCTTTCCAGGACATTACACACACACACAAACACACACAGTTCTCTCCAGGACATTACACTCACATACACACACACACACACGCACACTGTGCTATCCAGGAAATTGCACACACTGTTCTCTCCAGGACATTACACACACACACATTTTTAATGGGTGCACCAACTGCTTGATTTTACAGTCAATCCAGCTAAAATTTTCACAAATAATAAGGTAAAATGAGCTAAAAGTAAATATTTTCAATGCTTATTATACAAATTATAATTAAATAAATGTATGTTAACTTATGCAATTAATTTGGATGGATTGGAAAAATATATATTGCAAACATTTTAGATATCATTTATATATATATATATATATATATATATATATATATATATATATATATATATATATATAAAAAATAAAAAAAAAAAAATATATATATATATATATTTATTTACATTTAATGCATAAGTGGAATGCCATACCAGATGCATTAATTTCACTCTGAGAAACACCAAATCTACAAATTGCAATCTATTCCTCAATACAGATGTACAGATGGCAGATACTTTGTTTTCAAAAATAAACACTTTGAAGGTACTGGGATTCCTCATTTTTTTATTTATGTTTAACGCTGAAACATCTGCACAATCTCCAAGCTTTTTGAAACATACTGAGTTCATAATGTTATTTACAAAAGATAAGCCATTTGGTGTAACAAACAACATATTGAAAACACAGTTGTTTGATTTCTTCTGGTATTTGCTCATTAAACATGATGTTTTACTGGGTTTCATTTTTTTTTAATTTTTTTTAATATGATGATTTCTGTTTGAGTTATGGAATACTTTATTTCTTTGTGAGAAGGGTGTCCAGCCCCTGTATGAGAAAAGGGTAAAATAGACCTGTGAAGCAATGAATAAATAGTTTCAGAACGAATATTCAGAAAAATTAGTTTTTCAGAATATTGGTGCTGGACTTTCAGTTTTCGGTCCGTGTAAAATTAACTGAATACTGAATGTTAGGTAAGATTAACATTAGTTTCCGTTAAAACGAATAAAAATGTTCTCTAGTACTGTGACCTTTTATACTTATCTTTAGCGTGCTGAGCAGCCGCGCTAATCCTCTTCTTCATAGACTCTAGGGCCGCACTAACGCTCCTATAACCGCAGCTCGCTAGAATGCTACAGGTACATTAGTGCAGAACTATATGTTTGTGCAAAACTGATTGCAAGAAATAGGTTACTTATTGGCTATTGATGAAAACTCTGCAGCTGTAGTACTGGACAGGAAGACGCCTCCACAACCTTGAAAACAAAAATAAGTTTTATTTAAGAATGTCCATTTAAAAAAAAACAAAAAAACAATTGCATTAAAATTCCCTCTTTTTGGTGAAACAACAAATATGAAATTAAAGTCCCTTTACATGTTTTATGAGTGTAAAAAGGGGAATAAATATATATTTTTCTACCAAACTAATGTCTCCCAAATTGACATGTGGTTCATGTGAACCCATTTTAATCTGTATATAAGTCAATTATACACTCAGTTACACACTTTAGTATTCAGTATATGTTGAAGCTTAGAGTGGTATTTTGTTATATGTAATGAGAGAAAAAAAAGACAAAAAAAAGAATACTAATAATTTTGGGCTAGATTACAAGTGGAGCACAAATTAACGCTCCTGCTTGAGCGTTAACTGTGCTAGAATTAAGATTTTTGCATTCATCGGGTTGCGCTCGTGTTACAAATTGAAAGTAAACTGTTTTCGCTCTAGCGGTTACCCGACTAGTGCAAAAATCCAAAGTTAGAATATTGCGTGCGCGTTCACGTATTCCCCCGTAGAAGTTAATAGAGAAAAAAAAAAAGAAAAAAAAACTCTCACAAACACAATCGCAAATTCTCATTTGCACTAAACCAACATGAAAATAGGAATTTTTAATATCCCATCGTTCTGCACATAACACATATTTCTACCAGTGACGTTAGAGGCTGGTGAGGCGGTGTCTAGGATACACCCTCATTCTTTAGATATCCTTTGTTGAAGAAATAGCAATGCACATGGGTGAGCAAATCACATGAGGTATTTATGTGTAGCCACCAATCAGCAGCTACTGAGCATATTTAGATATTATTTTCAACAAAGGATATCAAAAGAATGAAGAAAATTAGATTTTATATGTAAATTGGAAAGTTATTTAAAATTGCATGCTCTTTCTAAATCATGAAAGAAAACATATGGGTTTAATGTCCCTTTAAATGGTGTCTTGGAAAACTGGTCAACTTAGTAAACATCTGATTTTAGTCTAAAGGATTGTAACAGAAACTTTTGCCAGATAACAAAATGCTTGCTCTGATTATGAGATCTAGAAATCCAGGCCCATTAAAATATGTTAAAACATACTTTTTACTTTAATGCTGCAAATTATGCTTATAGATTCCTTCATTATTCAGTAAATATAAAAATGTCATGATCCAGTGGCGGCTGGTGAAATTTAAAGATGGTGGGGCGCTTGACCCCACCCCTCTAAATAAAGCCACATCCTCAGATGGCACCACCAATTCATTAATTAAATAAATAAAAGGTAGACAGAAACACGGAAAAGCACTCGGGGGAGAGGGAGACAGGGGGAGAGAGAGACAGGGGAAGAGAGAGACAGGGGAAGAGAGAGACAGGGGAAGAGAGAGAGAGAGAGACAGAGAATTAGAGAGAAAGAGAGAGAGACACAATCACACACAGAGGGTTAGAGAGACACATAAGGGATGAGAGAGTCAGGAGGGGAGGAAGAGAGACAGAGAGAGAAAGAGACCATGGGGGAGAACGACACATAAGGAGAGAGACAGAGGGAGTGGGAGAGACAGGGAGAGAGATGGATAAAGAGATGGATAGAGAGAGAGACATACGGATAGAGAAAGAGAGATGGATAGAGAGAGAGAGAGAGAGGGAGAGAGACACGCAAGGGGGGAAGAGGGACCACTGAATTTTTAAGTAATATTTTAAGTTACTATCAAATGCTAATAGTATACAATGTATTTTAAATATCTGAAACAGAACAGCACATATGAATGGGAGCATTAATAAATTATTATTTGTTGTTCAACATACACCTAAGGAATCACTGGTTTAAATGAAATACTATAGCTACATGAGACCGAAGAGAGACAGAGTAGAGACAGAGGAGAGAGAGAGAGAGAGACAGAGGGGAGAGAGAGAGAGAGAGAGGGAGACAGAGGGGAGAGAGAGACAGAGGGGAGAGAGAGACAGAGGGGAGCGAGAGAGAGAGGGGAGAGAGAAACAGAGGGGAGAGAGAGAGAGACAGAGAGTGAGAGAGAAAGAGGGGAGAGAGAGACAGAGGGGGGAGAGAGAGAGATAATTGATACAAATGTGATGCTAGCATCTACACTTTAAAAAATAAAAAAAATTGGATACATTTGTGAAGAATTATACTGATGGATATTGTTTAATATATGTAAAAAAATTGCATTACAAACTTTGACAAAATATTTAATATGTATGTTTTTGTATTATTGTTGGTTACCCTTGTTATGAATGGCTGCTGACTCCGTATAGTAACCCCCAACTCAGGAAACATATTCGGTTCAATGAGTCACACAAGACCATGAGATGTGTCATTGAAGGGACATTTGGATTACTGAAAATGAGGTTCAGATGTCTGGAGAGATCTGGGGGTGCAATGCAATATTCAACTGAGAAAGTTGTTAAAATAATATTAGTTTGTAGTATTTTGCACAATATTGCCACCAAAAGAGGATGCCCCATTGTGGATGATATTCCCATGTCCTTTAAATATATTCCAGAGGAAATTTGTAGGGATACCCCAAATAGACGTGGCATGGCCACAAGGGACATGGTTTCCAATCAATATTTTGACAATTGGTTTTTAATAAAAATGTCTGTATTGTGTTCTTTTAATATGTTACCTATATCAAAAATGTTTAATAAATGTTGCATTTCTTTATTTTATCTTTTGGTGCAATTAAAAAAAAAATGTGGTTCTTTGTTTTGTGCAATTTAGTAAACATCATAGTTAAGATTATTTACATTTATCACATATAACTACATACAGGGTGATGCAGACGTAAATTTTGTTACAATAAATAGTATACAATTGTTTTTGAAGACAAAACTAATCATAACAATGTTTTTAAACTTTGGTTAACACTTAAAAAAACCCACACATACAGTATCTCACAAAAGTGAGTACACCCCTCACATTTTTGTAAATATTTTATTATATCTTTTCATGTGACAACACTGAAGAAATGACACTTTGCTACAATGTAAAGTAGTGAGTGTGAAGCCTGTATAACAGTGTAAATTTGCTGCCCCCTCAAAATAACTCAACACACAGACATTAATGTCTAAACCGTTGGCAACAAAAGTGAGTACACCCCTAAGTGGAAATGTTCAAATTGGGCCCAAATTGTCAATATTTTGTGTGGCCACCATTATTTTCCAGCATTGCCTTAACCCTCTTGGGCATGGAGTTCACCAGAGCTTCACAGGTTGCCACTGGAGTCCTCTTCTACTCCTCAATGACAACATCACGGAGCACTCCCCAAACCTCCGTTTGAGGATGCCCAACAGATGCTCAATAGGGTTTAGGTCTGGAGACATGCTTTGCCAGTCCATCACCTTTACCCTCAGCTTCTTTAGCAAGGCAGTGGTCATCTTGGCGGTGTGTTTGGGGTCATTATCATGTTGGAATACTGCCCTGTGGCCCAGTCTCCGAAGGGAGGGGATCATGCTCTGCTTCAGTATGTCACAGTACATGTTGGCATTCATCGATTCCTCAATAAACTGTAGCTCCACAGTGCCGGCAGCACTCATGCAGGCCCAGACCACGACACTCCCACCGCCATATGCTTTTTGATTTAACTATCTTCAAGAATAGTTATGGTTTCATCAGCACTAGTGTCTATCGTAAAGAAACCGCAACCAATACATTGCTACACAATTCCAGTGCCCACCCTCCATGTAGGCTATTCCCTATGGCGAATTCTTGCGCCTTCAACGCAATTGCTCTAGTAATGAAATCTACATAACAGAAAGCCAAGCTTTAATGCAGAGATTAATTAGCAGAGGGTATATCAAGAAATCTGTCAAAAGAGCTAAATATAAAGCTCTAAATATCAAAAGAGAACAACTGCTTGTCCCCAAGGACAAAGTGTCTAAAGAATCTTATCCAAGATTAATAACTATTTATAATCCTCAGATGTCACAAGTGACTAAAATAATTAATGATCATTGGAAAATATTACAAAATGATCCCATCTTGAATACCACTATTGGTAGTAGAGTGTCTATAGGATATAGGAGACCCATCAGTCTGAGAGACAGACTATTATCTAGCCACTTTGTAAGATCTGCTAAAATAAAAGATACAGACCCTGGGATGTATCCCTGTAGTACATGCTCTTAAAAACCAAAACTATTACTGACAAAATTGGTAAAAAAACATGAATTAAAAGCACACTTCTCATGCAGAATTGTAGGAGTTGTATATGCACAATTTTGCTCATGTAAAATGACCTATGTTGGGATGACCATACGTGAAGTACGGGTATGCATTTTGGAACATGTAAACAATATTAAGAATGTCAACAGAGATGAAGTCAGAGGTAAAAAATTAACGTCGGTAGCAAAACATTTTAAAAAGTATCAAGAGTTTACCCACAGAACTAAGATACACAGTAATTCAAAGGGTTAATTTAGGAATAAGAGGCGGTGATGTTGAAAAAGCACTTCTAAAAATGGAATGCAAATTGATCTACTTATTAGATTCTGTAAAACCTAAAGGCATGAA
This sequence comes from Bombina bombina, assembly GCF_027579735.1. Taxonomy (NCBI): domain Eukaryota; kingdom Metazoa; phylum Chordata; class Amphibia; order Anura; family Bombinatoridae; genus Bombina; species Bombina bombina. The sequence goes on from NC_069500.1 coordinate 1,284,485,388, forward strand.
TGATTTTAATAATTATTATGTATATTTATAATTCACTAATACATCGACACAATCTTAATCATCATAATACACATTCTCTCACTCTTTATCACTATTGCTTAATTACATACGTTATTATATGAGTCATAAAAAATTTTCTCACATGTTTGTTGCACTGCCAATCATTCACTATTATTCTCTTTTCACTCATTTTATTATTATCATGATAATTTCACTCCACCTCTCACCAAGTATTATTCTTTCTACTTCCTATTATGTTTTCTTTCATTATTGATCATCCGTTCCTTTAAAAATAAAATTAACTTCAATACATCTTATAAATTTTCCATTAATATTTAAATATCCCTTTGGATATTATATTTACAAACGTTCTTGTGGGGTGCTTTCTGCGATATTGTTACCTTGTTTAATTTTTACTTAGGAATACGTTGTATCTTCGTTATGACTTAGTATCACTTTGTTAACTCCATACTATGAGCTAGATCAGATGGGTATGTTTGGTAGTTAGGATAACATCATTTTTTCAACTCACTATTCTATCATTAGTTCAGATTATATGTACAAACAACAACAATGACTTATCAATCTATTAAAGTATAGAGAAAATCCAGCTTTTGCAGGCCCGATTAACATCTTTTGTAGTCGATATCAAGAATATTCTGTAAGCTGGTAACTTTGATACAATGGGGGGGGGTAGTTATCAACGTGTCAACTTTCCTGCCTTCGCCGGCCCAATACGCCCGCCTAAGCTCGCCTACCATCGCCGCCGCGGACCTGAAAAAATTCGCCTAAGTTATCAATAAATCTGTCAAAAAGCCGCGGGGCAATGAGCAGCGGATTGTGAGAATTATCACTCATCCGATCTTGCTGCTCTTCGGCTTTTTGACAGCTTTATTGCTAGCCTGTCACTAAGCACACACACTAACTACACTGTTCTACCCCCTATACCGGCGCCCCCGGAGCCCCCCACAACTAAATAAAGTTATTAACCCCTAAACCGCCGCTCCTAGACCCCGCCGCAACTCTTATAAATGTATTAACCCCTATACCGCCGCCCTCTATAATAAAGTTATTAACCCCTATCCTGCTGATCCCGCACCTCGCCGCAACTAAATAAATAGTTTAACCCCTAAACCTCCGCTCCCGGACCCTGCCGCAACCTATATTAAATTTATTAACCCCTAATCTGCCCCCCCTACACCGTCGCCACCTATAATACATTTATTAACCCCTATCCTGCCCCCCACTACACCATCGCCACTGTAATAAATTTATTAACCCCTAAACCTAAGTCTAACACTAACCCTAACACCCCCCGAACTTAAATATTAATTAAATAAATCTAAATAATATTTCTCTTATTAAATAAATTAATCCTATTTAAAACTAAATACTTACCTTTAAAATAAACCCTAATATAGCTACAATATAAATAATAATTATATTGTAGCTATCTTAGGATTTATTTTTATTTTACAGGTAACTTTCAATTTATTTTAACTAGGTACAATAGCTATTAAATAGTTATTAACTATTTAATAGTTACCTAGCTAAAATAAAGAAAATTTTACCTGTAAAATAAAAACTAACCTAAGTTACAATTACACCTAACACTACACTATACTTTAATAAATTATTCCTATTTAAAACTAAATACTTACCTGTAAAATAAACCCTAAGATAGCTACAATGTAATTAATAATTACATTGTAGCTATTTTAGGATTTATATTTATTTTACAGGTAACTTTGTATTTATTTAAGCTAGTTAGAATAGTTATTAAATAGTTATGAACTATTTAATAACTACCTAGCTAAAAGAAATACAAAATTACCTGTAAAATAAATCCTAACCTAAGTTACAATTAAACCTAACACTACACTATCATTACATTAATTAAATAAATCAACTACAAATAACTACAATTAAATACAATTACATAAACTAAAGTACAAAAAATAAAAAAAATAAGTTACAAACATTTAAAAAATATTACAACAATTTTAAGCTAATTACACCTAATCTAAGCCCCCTAATAAAATAACAAAGCACCCCAAAATAAAAAAATTCCCTACCCTATTCTACATTAAAAAAGTTCAAAGCTCTTTTACCTTACCAGCCCTTAAAAGGGCCTTTTGTGGGGCATGCCCCAAAGAAAACTGCTCTTTTGCCTGTAAAAGAAAAATACAATCCCCCCCAACATTAAAACCCACCACCCACATACCCCTAATCTAACCCAAACCCCCTTTAAAATAACCTAACACTAATCCCCTGAAGATCATCCTACCTTGAGTCGTCTTCACTCAGCCGAGCCACCAATGGAACTGAAGAGGAGATCCGGAGCGGCAGAAGTGATCCTCCAAGGGGCGCTGAAGAAGTCTTCCATCCGATGAAGTGATCCTCCAAGCGGCACTGAAGAAGTCTTCCATCCGGGCGATGTCATCTTCCAAGCAGCGCTGAAGAAGTCTTCTATCCGGGCGATGTCATCTTCCAAGCGGGGTCTTCAATCTTCTTTCTTCAGGATCCATCTTCATCCCACCGACGCGGAACCATCTTCTTTCCCGACGGACTACCGACGAATGAAGGCTCCTTTAAGGGACGTCATCCAAGATGGCGTCACTTCAATTCCGATTGGCTGATAGGATTCTATCAGCCAATCGGAATTAAGGTAGGAAAAATCTGATTGGCTGATTGAATCAGCCAATCAGATTGAAGTTCAATCTGATTGGCTGATCCAATCAGCCAATCAGATTGAGTTCACATTCTATTGGCTGATCCAGGCTTGATAACTACCCCCCAATGTCTCCATTCAGCACTATAGAGTTAGAGTAATTCTACATCTCACTTATTTGTATGTGTTTATACAGCACTGATCCATCTGGCAGCCGACTTATGTGATTTAATGTGCATCGCTGACTAGTAATCATAAATGGAATTTGTATATTAAAAAGATCACCAATAGTATGACTGTAATCGATATCTTCATTTGTGACTAAGGCTCTTTGCATATGTATATGATATCAAGCTGTTCGTCAAAGGATACTTTAACCTGAATCGCAGTGGCCTAAAAGGCCTGATTCCCAATAACAGACATATGTATTTTTCTGCCCATTTCTACTGTTATTTAAACTTTATGCTTGAGGAGAGGATTGCAAAAAACTGGAAAGGAACCGCTGTATAAAAGCAAATAAATTTTATTTAGAACGTAAGTTTAAAAACAGATAGCATCCCAAACAAAAAAGGCGGACAGGATTGCTAACATGTTTCGGCCTTGTTGGCTGTAATCATAGCATACAGGTCTAATTACAAACATCAGATTTAAAACAAAAGTGATAACATTTAATTGGATAAAAATACAAAAACACGCCCATAAAGTTTGTACAGGAGAGGATTGGCAAATTATGTATCTTCCTGTATTTGAGATTAGGCTGGCTGCTATAGCAAGTACGGACTTATCCGGATACTGAATGATAATATAAACATGATCGATCTAGCTAACCTAAAATAGATACTTATTCGCAACACAATATACTGTCCATATTGGCCATTTATGTACACAATATATATTTTTTTAAATATAATTCACAGCTGTTGTCTGTGGTTCAAGCACATCCTTTCATGATGTTGTTTGCATCATCATGATCTGATATGATATGATTCTGATTGGCGGTGTTTGGCAATGGATTGGTTTGGATGTATCCTGCCCTACTCAGACTTGAGTACTTACGTCAACAATGACGTTAATGATACCATTCTTTTTGGCCATTGTCATGTGATTGACAGATCGATCTGGCCAATTAAAATCAAACTTCTCTCCTATCACATTGTAAGGTGGGATTTAAGGACGGTTAAATAGGCTGCTAAGGCGGCGGCCCGCACCCCTCTGAAGAAGCGTTTTTGTGAAACACGCGTCAGGGGTCCTCTGGAGTAGCTCTGTCTCTCCAGTCCTTCTTTTAATGCTGCTTACCGAGGTTTAAACATATCTCCCAAAACTTAAAATAAGTGGTAATTTCAGCCGTGCAGTTTAGCTTAAAATGATTAAAAATAATATAATTTATCTTTAGCCCTCGGATTGTAAGGGCTTATTCATAGATATACTCAATGACTGCTGGCTGTTAATGCTCTATATTACATATAATACTATGGGAGTTGTTGAGTTTACCCCGAAAGCTTAAGCCTTATGTATGCATGAGATCCTTATTTTCTTTTTATTTCATAAATAAAGTTATTTGTATGAATGAGAATCGCAATATTATATATACCCCATTGTTTTCATAAATTCTCTTTCTGAGCAGAAACTCTAAAATTTCTTTTGCAGACTAAAGCTACTTATACTTAATTGTATGATCTTTTACAATTACTTTGTTAGTTGACTCCCACCACCATGCTTGACTGTAGGCAAGACACACTTGTCTTTGTACTCCTCACCTGGTTGCCACCACACACTCTTGACACCATCTGAACCAAATAAGTTTATCTTGGGCTCATCAGACCACAGGACATGGTTCCAGTAATCCATGTCCTTCTTCTGATTGTCTTCAGAAAACTGTTTGTGGGATTTCTTGTGCATCATCTTTAGAAGAGACTTCCTTCTAGGACAACAGCCATGCAGACCAATTTGATGCAGTGTGCGGGGAATGGTCTGAGCGCTGACAGGCTGACACCCCCACCCCTCCAACCTTTGCAGCAATGCTGGCAGCACTCATACGTCTATTTTTACCAAATACAGCCTCTAGATATGACGCTGAGCACGTGAACTCAACTTCTTTGGTCGACCATGGCGAGGCATGTTCTGAGTGGAACCTGTCCTGTGAAACCACTGTATGGTCCTCAGAGAGTTCTTTGCAATGAGGTGCCATGTTGAACTTCCAGTGACCAGTATGAGAGAGTGTGAGAGCGATAACACAAAATTGAACACACCTGCTCCCCATTCATACCTGAGATCTTGTAACACTAACGAGTCACATGACACCGGGGAGGGAAAATGGCTAATTGGGCCCAATTTGGACATTTCCACTTAGGGGTGTACTCACTTTTGTTGCCAACTTTTTAGACATTAATGGCTGTGTGTTGAGTTAATTTGAGGGGACAGCAAATTTACATTGTTATACAGGCTGTACACTCACTACTTTACATTGTAGCAAAGTGTCATTTCTTCAGTGTTGTCACATGAAAAGATATAATAAAATATTTACAAAATGTGAGCGGTGTACTCACTTTTGTGAGATACTGTACATATAGCAAAGATTTTAATCATGACAATTTGCATATGGTAACATTATTAAAACAAGTACAATGTTGAGAATAATAGCTGACAATAATTCAGTTACAGAATCTGTAAAGAATTTGTTATTTATTGACTCATGTTGTAGCACACTATCAGTTAGATTACAAGTTGTGTGTTACGGCTCTTAACACTGAAAATATGGTATTTTCAGCATTAAAACAGCACCGCAGCCATTAGGAGTCTTGTCGGTATAGGTGTACCACAAGCCTTTTAAGCTGTAACGCAACGTCAGAACCGCACTCGTAAAAATTATGTTTTTTTAATGGGATTCCCATAGCGCCGGTATTACGGTGAGGCTAAAAAGTGAGCGTTACATCCTAAAATGACAAGAGCCGTAACGCCATCTAAAGTCAGTAGTTAAAGCTGTAACATAAAACTCATAACTAATGCGTTAAAAAGTACACTAACACCCATAAACTACCTATTTAACCCCCAAACCGAGGCCCTCCCGCATAGCAAACACTATAATAAATTTATTAACCCCTAATCTGCCGCTCCCGACATCACTGCCACTAAGAAAATGTATTAACCCCTATTCCGCTGCTCCCCGACATCGTCACCACTATACTAAAGTTATTAACCCCAAAACCACTGCCCTCCCACATCACCAACACTATTTAAATATTATTAACCCCTAATCTGCCTTCCCCCCACATCGCCCCACTATACTAAAGTTATTAAGCCTTACACCGCCGCCACTATAATAAACCTATTAATCCCTAAACCGAAAGCCCCCCACAACAAAATATAATAAATTAAACTATTAACCCCTAAACCAAAAGCCCCCCACATCGCAATAAACTAAATTAAACTAGTAACCCGTAAACCTAACCCCCCCTAATTTTAGATTAAAATTACAATTTCCCTATCTTGAATTAAATTAAAATTTATCAGTCAAATTAAAAAAACTAAGTTTAAACTAACAATTAAACTAATATAACTATTAAACTAAAATTAAACAAACTACCAATTAAGTTAAATTAAACTAAACTACACATTAAAAAAATCCTAACACTACTAAAAATGACAAAGTATCTAATCACAAAAAAAGGCTAAATTACAAAAAATAACAAACACTAATGTATGAAAAATAACAAACAAAATTATCAAAAAAAATGAAATATACCTAATTTAATATCCCTTTCAAAATAAAAAAGCCCACCCAAAATTAAAATAAAACCTAGCCTACAATAAAATACCAATGGCCCTTAAATGGGCCTTTTGTAGGGCATTGCCCTAAGTTAAACAGCTCTTTTACCTGTAAAAAAAAAATACAAAGACCCCCCCAACAGTAAAACTCACCACCCAACCAACCCCCCAAAATAAAAAAAACCTAACTCTAAAAAAAACCTAAGCTACCCATTGCCCTGAAAAGGTCATTTGGATGGACATTGCACTTAAAAGGGCACTTAGCTCTTTTACTGCCCAAACCCTAAACTAAAAATAAAACCCACCCAAAAAACCCTTAAAAAATCTAACACTAACCCCAAGACGATCCACTTAAAGTTTTTGAAGTCCCGCTTGAACGATCTTCATCCCAGCGGAGAAGTCCTCATACAGGTGGCGAGAAATCTTCATCCAGGCAGCCTCTTCAATCTTCATCCCGGCGGAGAAGTCCTCATCCAAGCGGCGAGAAGTCTTCATCCAGACGGCCTCTTCAATCTTCATCCAGGTGGCAACTTCTATCTTGATCCCGGAGGAGCGGAGCTGGTCCATCCTGAAGACATCCGGAGTGGAGCATCCTCTTTATACGGTCACCGCCGTATACTGAGTCTTCAATGCAAGGTACGCGATTCAAAATGGCGTCCCTTGCATTTCTATTGGCTGAAAGATTTGAATCAGCCAATAGAATGAGAACTGCTAAAATCCTATTGGCTCTTCAAAATCATACAATAGGATTTAAGCAGCTCTCATTCTATTGGCTGATTCATCATCTGATTTGAACAGCCAATAGGATTTTAGCATCTCTCATTTTATTGGCTAATTCAAATCTTTCAGCCAATAAGAATGCAAGGGACACCATTTTGAATCGCGTACCTTGCATTGAAGATTCAGTATACGGCGGAGGCCGTATGAAGAGGATGCTTCATGCCGGATGTCTTCAGGATGGACCAGCTCATGATGGACCCGCTCTGTGCCGCCGGGATCAAGATAGAAGATGCCGTCTGGATGAAGATTGAAGAGGCCGTCTGGATGAAGACTTCTCGCCGCTTGGATGAGGACTTCTCTGCCGGGATGAAGATTGAAGAGGCCGCCTGGATGAAGACTTCTCGCCGCATGGATGAGGAATTCTCCGCCGGGATGAAGTTCGTTCAAGTGGGACTTCAAAAACTGTAAGTGGATTGTCTTGGGGTTAGTGTTTTTTAAGAGTTTTTTGGGTGTTTTTTTTTAGATTAGGGTTTGGGCAGTAAAAGAGCTAAATGCCCTTTTAAGTGCAATGCCCGTACAAATGCCCTTTTCAGGGCAATGGGTAGCTTAGGTTTTTTAAATAGTTTTTTTTATTTTGTGGGTTTGGGGAGGTGGGGGTTTGTAATGTTAGTGGGTATTTGTATTTTTTTTTTTCAGAAAAAGAGCTGTTTAACTTAGGGCAATGCCCTACAAAAGGCAATTTTAAGGGCCATTGGTAGTTTATTCTAGATTAGGTTTTTTATTTTTGGAGTGTTTTTTTTTTAATGGGTATTAGAATATGAATATTTTTTATTATTTGTGATAATTTGTTTGTTATTTTGTGTGATGTATTTTTTAGAGGGTGTTTGTTTTACTTTTGTAGGAAAATAGCTATTATCTTTAGGGCAATGCCATACAAAAGCCCCTTGGTAGTTGGGGGGGTGGTTTGTATACTGTTAGGGGTGTTTGTTTGTTTTTTTGTAGCAAAAGAGCTGTTTAACTTAGGGCAATGCCCTACAAAAAACCCTTTTAAGGCCCCTCAAAGGCCCTTTTAAGTGCCCTTGGTAGTTTGGGGTGGGGTGGGTTTTTGTATACTGTTAGGGGGTGTTTGTTTTTTTTGTAGCAAAAGAGCTGTTTAACTTAGGGCAGTGCCCTACAAAAGGCCCTTTAAAGGGCCCCCAAAATGCCATTTTAAGGGCCCTTGGTAGTTTGTTTTAGATTAGGCTTTTTTATTTTGGGGTGTTTTTTTTTTTTTTTTAAAGGGATAGAAATAGAAATAATTTTTATTTTTTGGATAATTTCATTTTTTTTGTAATGGTAGTTTATTTTATTTTTTATAATGGTAGGTTTTTTATTTTTTGTCATTTTAGGTTTAAGTGTAAGGTAGGTTTCATTTCACAGGTAAGTTTGTATTGATTTTAACTAGGTAGTTAGTAAATAGTTAATAACTATTTACTAACTAGTCTACCTAGTTAAAATAAATTCAAACTTACCTGTGAAATAAAAATAAAACCTAAGATAGCTACAACATAACTATTGTATTGTAGCTAACTTAGGTTTTATTTCACAGGTAAGTATGTATTTAGTTTTAAATAGGTATTATTTAGTTAATAATTGTAAATTTAATTTAGATCTATTTTAATTATGTTAAAGTTAGGGGGGTGTTAGATTTAGGGGTAGGGTGGGGGGCTGGTGGTTAAGGGGTTAATAGGTTTATTTAGTTAATAATTGTAAGTTTAATTTAGCTCTATTTTAATTATGTTAAAGTTAGGGGGTGTTAGGGTTAGGGTTACGTTAGAGTTAGGGTTACATTAGGGTTAGGTTTAGGGGTTAATAAAGTTTAATTTAGGTTGTTGCGATGTGGGGGGCTGACGGTTTAGGGGTTAATAGGTTTATTTAGTGGTAGTGATGTGGGAGGCCAAACGTTTAGGGGTTAATAGCTTTATTTAGTTGCCGCGATGTTGGGGAGCGGCGGAATAGGGGTTAATAGATTTATTATAGTGTGGGCGATGTTGAAGTGCGGCGGAATAGGGGTTAATAACTTTAGTATAGTGGCGGCAATATTGGGAACGGCAGATTAGGGGTTAATACATTTATTTAGGTGGCGGCTATATCGGTAGTGGCAGATTAGGGGTTAATAACTCAAGGCAGGCGTTGACGATGTCGGAGGCAGCAGATTAGGGGTTAATAACATTAAGTAGTTGTCGGCGATGTCGGGGGCAGCATCTAAGGGGTGTTTAGACATGTGGTTTATGTCAGGGTGTTTGGTTTAAAGCGTATTTTCTTTTTCCCCATAGACATCAATGGGGCTGTGTTACGGTGCTTTTCTTTCTGAGATCGCAGGTGTTAGACTTTTTTCTGACCCGCTCTCCCCATAAAAACCCATATCACCCACACAAGCCTGGTTTTTTAAAACTTGTAATGGCAGCGCTATAGGGGATTAAATAACACCACTTTTGGTGTGTTTATTAATTTCCCTATAGCGCTCAAAACTCGTAATCTAGGCGTAAGAGTTAGGATAAATCATTAGGTAAATATCAATAATAAATATTAGTATGTAAACAATAAAAGTAAGATATAATTATTGTTAGTAAGGGGTTAGTTGTAGTTAAGACAAAAACAGAGCGCAGACCACTCTAAGGTTAAAAGTATTTAAAACAAATTGCTGAAGCGCAAATAAAAACCAAATGAGTGTTGGTTAGTGCCACTCAGTCCTTCCTGAAGTTTGGAGCGCAACCGGAACTTGGAGGTACAGGGCTACTCAAAGTTGGTATTGCCAGCATCAGGAGAAATTGTGAAACAACAGAAATCCTCTATGCATTTCGTCGGGATCCGACTCGACTTTGTCAAGAGGTGGTGTATTAAGTGATCGCTTACTTCCTTTAAACTAAACAGGCTTTCAAAGGTGTGATACGTGGCAGTATCTGATTGACTAAACACTTGGTAATTGGCTGCTGACTGCCAATGAAAATTTCTCATCACAAATGACATCACAATATGCGGTACAAATCAAAATGACAATAATTGCTAGAAAAAGCACATACCTGGCTAGTAAGGAATGATATATATCAAAGTACATGCAAGCGAATAGTAATGAATATCACTGTGAAAATAAAAGAGGACAGTATAATAAACGCCAAATCTGATAATCCAAGAAGATTAAAATTACCAATATAACAAATCATCTTATGTTAGGGGGTTAATAATATTTAACTAATGTTTGCGAGGCGGGAGTGCGGCGGTTTAGGGATTAATATATTTATTATAGCGGTGGCGATGTCCGGTTCCGCAGATTAGGGGTTCAAATTTTTCTTTTAGTGTTTGCGATGTGGGAGGGCCTCGGTTTTGGGGTTAATAGGTAGTTTATGGGTGTTAGTGTACTTTTTAGGACTTTAGCTAAGAGTTTTATGCTACTGCGTTGTAGGGTAAAACTCTTAACTACGGACTTTTTGGCAGACTCGTAATACCGGCGCTATGCAAGTCCCATTGAATAAAGAGGATACGTAATTTACATAAATGGATTTGCGGTATTTCCAAGTCTGGCCAAAAAAGTGAGCGGTACACCTGTACCTGCAAGATTCGTAATACCAGCGGTGTTAAAAAGCAGCGTTAGGACCGGCTAACACTGCATTTTAAGACTAATGCAAAACTCGTAATATAGCCGCATGAGTCTCAATTTTGTTTTTAATGTTGCAGCAGTGTTCATTAAATCTGTTTTTTATCAACCTTTTGGTTCTCCCTATATAGAAGCAATTGCAAGTGCAAATTAAAAGATATACTACAAATATAGATTTGCACGAATATTTGTGCTTGACTTTGTATTCTTTGGTATTATCTATCGGCTAGATTACAAATTTTTGTTGGTAATCTGTGCGTGGCTAACGAGCATTTTATGTTCACCGCTCACCTACAGACAACGCTGGTATTACAGGTTTTTTTAAACCCGGCGTTAGCCGCAGAAAAGTGAGCGGAGAGCAAAATTTTGCTCCACATCTCACCTGAATACCAGCGCTGCTTACAGTAGCGGTGAGCTGGCAAAACGTGCTCATGCACGATTTCCCCATAGGAATCAATGGGGCAGAGCTGGCTGAAAAAAAACCCTTGAAAAAAAACAGCGTTCAGCTTCTAACACAGCCCCATTGATTCCTATGGGGAAATACTTTATATGTCTACACCTAACACCCTAACATGAACCCACGAGTCTAAACACCCCTAATCTTACACTTATTAACCCCTAATCCGTCGCCCCCGACATTGCCGACAACTGCATTATATAATTAACCCCTAATCTGCTGCTCCGGACACCGATGCCACCTACAATATACTTATGAACCCCTAATCTGATGCCCCCAACATCGCCGACACAACATTATATTTATTAACCCCTAATCTGCTGCCCCCAATGTCGCTGCAACCTAACTACATTTATTAACCCCTAATCTGCCGCCCCCAACATCGCCGCCACTATATTAAAGTTATTAACCCCTAAAACTAAGTCTAACCCTAACACCCCCCTAACTAAAATATATAATTTAAATACATCTAAATAAAATGACTATAATTAACTAAATAATTCCTATTTAAAACTAAATACTTACCTGTAAAATAAACCCTAACGGCTAGATTTAGAGTTTTGTCGGTAACGACCCGAAAAGCTTACGCTGGCTTTTTTCTGGCCGCACCATAAAAATAACTCTGGTATTGAGAGTCCACATAAAGGCTGCGTTAGGCTCCAAAAAAGGAGCGTAGAGCATATTTAACGCAGCTTCAACTCTCGATACCAGAGTTGCTTACGCAAGCGGCCAGCCTCAAAAACGTGCTCGTGCACGATTCCCCCATAGGAAACAATGGGGCTGTTTGAGCTGAAAAACACCTGCAAAAAAGCCGCGTTCAGCTCCTAACGCAGCACCATTGTTTCCTATGGGGAAACACTTCCTACGTCTGCACCTAACACTCTAATATGTACCTGAGTCTAAACACCCCTAACCTTACACTTATTAACCCCTAATCTGCCGCCCCCGCTATCGCTGACCCCTGCATATTATTATTAACCCCTAATCTGCCGCTTCGTAAACCGCCGCTACTTACATTATCCCTATGTACCCCTAATCTGTTGCCCCAACATCGCCGACCCCTATATTATATTTATTAACCCCTAATCTGCCCCCCCACAACGTCGCCTCCACCTGCCTACACTTATTAACCCCTAATCTGCCGAGCGGACCGCACCGCTATTATTATAAAGTTATTAACCCCTAATCCGCCTCACTAACCCTATAATAAATAGTATTAACCCCTAATCTGCCCTCCCTAACATCGCCGACACCTAACTTCAATTATTAACCCCTAATCTGCCAACTTGAGCTCACCGCTATTCTAATAAATGTATTAACCCCTAAAGCTAAGTCTAACCCTAACACTAACACCCCCCTAAATTAAATATAATTTTAATCTAACGAAATTAATTAACTCTTATTAAATAAATTATTCCTATTTAAAGCTACTTACTTACCTGTAAAATAAATCCTAATATAGCTACAATATAAATTATAATTATATTATAGCTATTTTAGGATTAATATTTATTTTACAGTTAACTTTGTATTTATTTTAACCAGGTACAATAGCTATTAAATAGTTAAGAACTATTTAATAGCTAAAATAGTTAAAATAATTACAAATTTACCTGTAAAATAAATCCTAACCTAAGTTACAATTAAGGAGTTGAAAAAGTATGCATGTTTTAGCACTTCATTCTCCCCATATAAATTTGTAATTGGAACACCAATAGTAGGATGAAGTGGGTGATTTAAATTAAAATATAACCTTTATTAGTTTCATTTAAAAAAGGAAAACCAAACACACAACATACAAAGTTAAAAAACACAAAAAGTAGGGGCCTATAGAACGAGTCTATCAGTTGACACAGTGCTATAAACTGTGTTATTAGATTAATAAGTAGTGGATATCTGGTAGTGTTTGAATCTATACAATCAGAAAATGGAATGTATTGAGATTCCTGAGAGAACACAAAGGAATAACTATGTATAAATTTTTCTTAAGTGTCAATGTAGCTCAGTAGTAAATAGATACTTTATAAGTTTGTTAGGTAGAGAGTCTTAAATCTATTTTATTTTCCTCTTATTTACAGTAATACTGTGAATGATGGTGGAGAGAAAAAAATAGCAAATTGTGCTCAAATAGATGAGCACTTGTTTGTAAAAGTAATTCTGAATAAAGTATCTAAATTTTTTTGGTTTTGGTTGTTAGATGTCTTTTGTCATTGACTCAAGTATGAGTTGAATTGCCTTATATCATCAATTGTTACTTGGATTTATATTAATTTCTGAAATTGCAAGGTAGTAAATGTATACTGATTCGCAATCTATAAGTTCACTGCATAAATAATCTGATGTCTTTTAACATAGGCTCATGTGCTTTAGATTGCTTTTGTGTTTGCAATCTGTACTTAGATTTCAATTATTATCGATTAACACCAGATAATACTGTTATTTGTGAGAGTATATATAGAGAAAGTACCCAAATTGTATCCTTTGGATTGCCTGATGTCTTTTATCATTGGCTCATGTGTTTGAATTGCCTAATATTTGTAGTCATTATTTGGGTTTGAAATCTACAATCGACTTATTGTCTGGAAATACAAAGTAATAAGGATAGGCTTATATGCAATCTGTTATTGACTTTATTAGCAGTTTAATATCTTTTACCATAGGCTCATGTGTGTATGGCTGCTTTATATCTGCAATTTATACTCAGATTGTAGTTATTCTCTATTAATACTGGATGGTTGATACTAACTGATTCTGGGTCTGTTAGTTAGTTTTATTCGCAGTCTGTCACTCTCAGAGGATGATAAGACTTATTGTATAGAATGTGCACTGAACTTAGTTCTTAATTTAGGATTATCACACTTTATATAGAAGAGTGCTATCCTGATAGCTTTCAGTCTTTGATATATTGTGACTAGTGAGGTTGCGAGAGGCAACAGTATATTGATCTTAGGGTTCTATATATACCTTTTAGATAGAGATTCCAGCCTAAATATTCCCTGAGGATATAGTCCTTAATGTTAGAAATCTCTATTTGCTAATGCATTAATGTCAAGTAATTTAAATATGGCTAAGGTAACGGCTGGAATCAGTTGGTAGTAAAATTAAATTTTGTCTAGGTATATAGATTTGTCCTATAGTGCTGTAATGAGGTTCATTTATCTTTGTAAAATCTCTAAGTAGCACTCTTTTATATTAACTATATGAGTAGATAGATAGTATAGCTTTTGGATATGTGTCACTTTATAATTCAGGTGAAAGCTGTTAGCTTAGAACACACACTGAAATCATTCACATCTCCGTTAAATTAAATTCTAAAAATAACCAATCACACATACCACAGATTCACACTCAGGTTATAGAGAGACTTGCTGTAGCAAGTTCAGTTTGTGTCACAAATTAGATATGGCTCGTTCTATTGTATAATAAGTTAAATAGCCATGTTGCTGATTTTGATTAGCCCAAACTTAATGCTAAGTTTAAAAAGTAATGGGGGTTGAAAGAGGTTCAACACCCTCCCCTAACATGTTTCGCCGACCTAGTAGCAGCTTTTTCAAAGGTGAGCGCGCGCTCGCGCCGCCGGGTGTTTTATCACCTTAGCTCCACCCTGATTTCCAATCTAGAACCAATCCGAGCCATCCTAGCTCGAGGGGGCACAGTCATCAGGATTGAGCATTGTTATTGAGAATATGATTGGTTGCTGAGAGTATTAGTGGGTTTTGAGATGAAAAAACGGATGTATATTTGTTATGAAATAACACAAGATATATCTGTTAATTTGGATCTTACAAAAGGATATATGAACGCTAGGATGCATGATCAGAGTATGTTGAGAATAAATTCCATAAAATAACAGATCGGTATTGACATCCATATTTTTGTATGTGTTTATATTATATAAGTTCGAATTCTATTTAGAAAATTGTTATTAGTAGTGTATTTATAACAATAGCACAGGTTGTGTTTGCAAATATGGGTTTTGGTAAAAAATATGAAATGACATGTATTTAATTAGATTATACCTGGCTCATATGAAGGTTGTTTTCTGTGTGGGATAAACTGATTATATTCCTTGAATAGAATCAAATATATTATCTAGATAAGGGATGGAATCAAGTGATATAAAGTGGAAAATAATTGTGGGCTAAAGTTGAACTTAGAAAAATATTTATTGGTGAACACATAAGGGGAATATTGAAAAGGGAGAAACAGTGATGGTGATGACAGGGATAAGTGTAGGTAGGTGATGACAGGATAAAGGATGAGAAGGTCAATTATATGGCTCTGTGCGGTACTGGGGTGTGAGTTCTAATTGTACTATGAAAGTGATCGCAATTGGGGGGTGTGCATTCAACTGAAGGGGAAAAGATTTGTTAAATTAAGAAAAAAATATTTATGTAACCTTGTGGCTATATTAGTGTCACATGAACTATGTATCAGTTCAAATTATATAGTGAAGGTGTATTACCTATATACGTGAAGAGGGGATTTTTCTTTTTAAACAATTAGGGTTTATTTAAATGGTGAACATTACCTTATAAGTGTTTGTTACGGTGGTGCTGAACTAAAATGTGATTCGTAAATAAAGGTGAAAAAAGGGGGAAAAAATATATAATAATTATTTTATTTAATCTATAAAGTTATGAAGAGACTGATTATAATAACAACAATATATCATTAAATGATGTAATTGTTTGTCTACTGAAGCAGCAGTCTAATAACTGCGTTGTATTCAATACGTGTAGCCTGTATTGAAAATAAATTTAGATAAACATGGAATAATTATTTAATTCGTTCATTCCTTCAGGATATACACAATCCATCAGATAGATCCATTTGGTTTCCATTTTGAGGAGTGAATTCTCCAGGTCAACCCCTCTCAGTCCCAATGATATTTTGTGTATACCATAACATTGCAATTCTAAGGTCTTGGATTGGTGGTGTTTCATGAAATGTGACGCTACAGAAGTAATTTTTTTGTCTTTAGACAAATCTTTGGATGCATTCCGGATATTGTGAAGATGTTCCATGATTCTTGTATGTAGTTTTCTCGTCGTCATTCCTATATAGGTCTGCGGACAGGTACATTGTAGAGCATAAATAACTCCGGTGGAGTTACAACTGTTGTACATTTTTATGAGGTGTTGGTTGCCAAATCTGTCAAAGATAGTTTTTTTCTTATTGATCATGTGGCTACATGTGGAACAGCTACCACAGGCAAATGATCCCTTTTCAGTGATTCTTCGCTGGGGATTTTTCTTGGTGTAATGACTTGGAGTGAGTAATTCTTGTAAATTACATGATCGTCTATATCCAATGTCAGGTTTATCTCCAATAAATTTGGCTAAATTTCCGTCTAGTTGTAGTAAGTGCCAATTTTTGCGAATTATATCTGCAATTTAGTTAGACTGATCATTATATGTCAATATTAGACGTGTTTTTTGGTCAGTTTTCTTAGTTTTGACTTTTAATAGATCAGTTCTGGGGGTTTGAATAGCCCTGGTTTTAGCTTTCCGAATGGATCTTTTACTGTATCCTCTGGTAAGTAATCTCTTTTCTAGTTCTGATGCTCTTGTTTTGAAAGTTGCCTCGTCGGAGCAATTGCGTCTCATTCTAAGAAATTCACCTACTGGTAAGGACTTGGTGGTATTGGGTGCATGAGCACTGGTGGCATACAGAACATTGTTTGTAGCAGTTTTTTTCCTATAGAGATCTGTACTTAGACATCCATCATTTTCTTTGTGGATTCGTAAGTCAAGAAAAGAGATTTCAGTTTGGCTTTTTTCATAGGTTAACCTGATATTCAGATTATTTAAATTTTTATCTAAATTTATTTTCAATACAGTAGCTTAGTGGCTACACGTATTGAATACAACACAGTTATTAGACCACTGCTTCAGTAGACAAACAATTACATCATTTAATGATATATTGTTGTTATTATAATCAGTCTCTTCATAACTTTATAGATTAAATGAAATAATTATTATATATTTTTCCCCCCTTTTTTTCACCTTTATTTAAGAATCACATTTTAGTTCAGCACCACCGTAACAAACACTTATAAGGTAATGTTCACCATTTAAATAAACCCTAATTGTTTAAAAAGAAAAATCCCCTCTTCACGTATATAGGTAATACACCTTCACTATATAATTTGAACTGATACATAGTTCATGTGACACTAATATAGCCGCAAGGTTACATAAATATTTTTTTCTTAATTTAACAAATCTTTTCCCCTTCAGTTGAATGCACACCCCCCAATTGCGATCACTTTCATAGTACAATTAGAACTCACACCCCAGTACCGCACAGAGCCATATAATTGACCTTCTCATCCTTTATCCTGTCATCACCTACCTACACTTATCCCTGTCATCACCATCACTGTTTCTCCCTTTTCAATATTCCCCTTATGTGTTCACCAATAAATATTTTTCTAAGTTCAACTTTAGCCCACAATTATTTTCCACTTTATATCACTTGATTCCATCCCTTATCTAGATAATATATTTGATTCTATTCAAGGAATATAATCAGTTTATCCCACACAGAAAACAACCTTCATATGAGCCAGGTATAATCTAATTAAATACATGTCATTTCATATTTTTTACCAAAACACATATTTGCAAACACAACCTGTGCTATTGTTATAAATACACTACTAATAACAATTTTCTAAATAGAATTCGAACTTATATAATATAAACACATACAAAAATATGGATGTCAATACCGATCTGTTATTTTATGGAATTTATTCTCAACATACTCTGATCATGCATCCTAGCGTTCATATATCCTTTTGTAAGATCCAAATTAACAGATATATCTTGTGTTATTTCATAACAAATATACATCCGTTTTTTCATCTCAAAACCCACTAATACTCTCAGCAACCAATCATATTCTCAATAACAATGCTCAATCCTGATGACTGTGCCCCCTCGAGCTAGGATGGCTCGGATTGGTTCTAGATTGGAAATCAGGGTGGAGCTAAGGTGATAAAACACCCGGCGGCGCGAGCGCGCGCTCACCTTTGAAAAAGCTGCTACTAGGTCGGCGAAACATGTTAGGGGAGGGTGTTGAACCTCTTTCAACCCCCATTACTTTTTAAACTTAGCATTAAGTTTGGGCTAATCAAAATCAGCAACATGGCTATTTAACTTATTATACAATAGAACGAGCCATATCTAATTTGTGACACAAACTGAACTTGCTACAGCAAGTCTCTCTATAACCTGAGTGTGAATCTGTGGTATGTGTGATTGGTTATTTTTAGAATTTAATTTAACGGAGATGTGAATGATTTCAGTGTGTGTTCTAAGCTAACAGCTTTCACCTGAATTATAAAGTGACACATATCCAAAAGCTATACTATCTATCTACTCATATAGTTAATATAAAAGAGTGCTACTTAGAGATTTTACAAAGATAAATGAACCTCATTACAGCACTATAGGACAAATCTATATACCTAGACAAAATTTAATTTTACTACCAACTGATTCCAGCCGTTACCTTAGCCATATTGAAATTACTTGACATTAATGCATTAGCAAATAGAGATTTCTAACATTAAGGACTATATCCTCAGGGAATATTTAGGCTGGAATCTCTATCTAAAAGGTATATATAGAACCCTAAGATCAATATACTGTTGCCTCTCGCAACCTCACTAGTCACAATATATCAAAGACTGAAAGCTATCAGGATAGCACTCTTCTATATAAAGTGTGATAATCCTAAATTAAGAACTAAGTTCAGTGCACATTCTATACAATAAGTCTTATCATCCTCTGAGAGTGACAGACTGCGAATAAAACTAACTAACAGACCCAGAATCAGTTAGTATCAACCATCCAGTATTAATAGAGAATAACTACAATCTGAGTATAAATTGCAGATATAAAGCAGCCATACACACATGAGCCTATGGTAAAAGATATTAAACTGCTAATAAAGTCAATAACAGATTGCATATAAGCCTATGCTTATTACTTTGTATTTCCAGACAATAAGTCGATTGTAGATTTCAAACCCAAATAATGACTACAAATATTAGGCAATTCAAACACATGAGCCAATGATAAAAGACATCAGGCAATCCAAAGGATACAATTTGGGTACTTTCTCTATATATACTCTCACAAATAACAGTATTATCTGGTGTTAATCGATAATAATTGAAATCTAAGTACAGATTGCAAACACAAAAGCAATCTAAAGCACATGAGCCTATGATAAAAGACATCAGATTATTTATGCAGTGAATTTATAGATTGCGAATCAGTATACATTTACTACCTTGCAATTTCAGAAATTAATATAAATCCAAGTAACAATTGATGATATAAGGCAATTCAACTCATACTTGAGTCAATGACAAAAGACATCTAACAACCAAAACCAAAAAAATTTAGATACTTTATTCAGAATTACTTTTACAAACAAGTGCTCATCTATTTGAGCACAATTTGCTATTTTTTCTCTCCACCATCATTCACAGTATTACTGTAAATAAGAGGAAAATAAAATAGATTTAAGACTCTCTACCTGACAAACTTATAAAGTATCTATTTACTACTGAGCTACATTGACACTTAAGAAAAATTTATACATAGTTATTCCTTTGTGTTCTCTCAGGAATGTCAATACATTCCATTTTCTGATTGTATAGATTCAAACACTACCGGATATCCACTACTTATTAATCTAATAACACAGTTTATAGCACTGTGTCAACTGATAGACTCGTTCTATAGGCCCCTACTTTTTGTGTTTTTTAACTTTGTATGTTGTGTGTTTGGTTTTCCTTTTTTAAATGAAACTAATAAAGGTTATATTTTAATTTAAATCACCCACTTCATCCTACTATTGGTGTTCCAATTACAAATTTATATGGGGAGAATGAAGTGCTAAAAAATGCATACTTTTTCAACTCCTTTGTTGATCCAGTTCTTCTAGTTAATTCATGCATAAGCACTCAAGCTTAGGAAATTAATCCATTTTGATAAAAGCATCTCCCCCATACCACGTGTAGTGCTGTTGCATCTTTCTGTTTTCTAAGTTACAATTAAACCTAACACTACACTATCAATAAATTAATTAAATAAAATACCTACAATTACCTACAATTAAACCTAACACTACACTATCAATAAATTAATTAAATACAATTTAATTCCATCAGCCAATCAGAATATTCCTACCTTAATTCCGATTGGCTGATAGAATCCTATCAGCCAATCGGAATTCGAGGGACGCCATCTTGGATGACGTCCCTTAAAGGAACCGTCATTCTTCAGTTGGACGTCGCCGGATGAAGATGGGTCCACGGTGGATGTCTTCAGGATGGAGCCTTTCCTCATCGGATGAAGATAGAAGATGCCGCTTGGAAGAAGATGGTTGCCGGTCCGGATCTACTCTTCTTCCCGGATAGGATGAAGACTTTGGACCCTCTTCTGGACTTCTTCAGCCATCGGATGATGGATGTCTAGCCCCCTCTTGGGTTGGATGAAGATATCGGAGCCAGGACGAATCGGTGAACCTGGTATGGTGAAGACAAGGTAGGATGATCTTCAGGGGCTTAGTGTTAGGTTTATTTAAGGGGGGTTTGGGTTAGATTAGGGGTATGTATGTGGTGGGTTGTAATGTTGGGGGGGGGTATTGTATGTTTTTTTTACAGGCAAAAGAGCTGAACTTCTTGGGGCATGCCCCGCAAGGGCCCTGTTCAGGGCTGGTAAGGTAAAAGAGCTTTGAACTTTAGTAATTTAGAATAGGGTAGGGCATTTTTTTTATTTTGGGGGGCTTTGTTATTTTAATAGGGGGCTTAGAGTAGGTGTAATTAGTTTAAAATTGTTGTAATATTTTTCTTATGTTTGTAAATATTTTTTTATTTTTTGTAACTTAGTTCTTTTTTATTTTTTGTACTTTAGTTAGTTTATTTCATTGTAGTTATTTGTAGGTATTGTATTTAATTTATTTATTGATAGTGTAGTGTTAGGTTTAATTGTAGGTAATTGTAGGTATTTTATTTAATTAATTTATTGATAGTGTAGTGTTAGGTTTAATTGTAACTTAGGTTAGGATTTATTTTACAGGTAAATTTGTAATTATTTTAACTATTTTAGCTATTAAATAGTTCTTAACTATTTAATAGCTATTGTACCTGGTTAAAATAAATAGAAAGTTACCTGTAAAATAAATATTAATCCTAAAATAGCTATAATATAATTATAATTTATATTGTAGCTATATTAGGATTTATTTTACAGGTAAGTATTTAGCTTTAAATAGGAATAATTTATTTAATAAGAGTTAATTAATTTCGTTAGATGTAAATTATATTTAACTTAGGGGGTGTTAGTGTTAGGGTTAGACTTAGCTTTAGGGGTTAATACATTTATTAGAATAGCGGCGAGATTCGGTCGGCAGATTAGGGGTTAATAATTGAAGTTAGGTGTCGGCGATGTTAGGGAGGGCAGGTTAGGGGTTAATAAATATAATATAGGGGTCGGCGGTGTTAGGGGCAGCAGATTAGGGGTACATAGCTATAATGTAGCTGGCGGCTCTTTGCGGTCAGCAGATTAGGGGTTAATTATTGTAGGTAGGTGGCGGCGACGTTGTGGGGGGGCAGGTTAGGGGTTAATAAATATAATATAGGGGTCGGCGATGTTAGGGCAGCAGATTAGGGGTACATAGCTATAATGTAGCTGGCGGCTCTTTGCGGTCGGCAGATTAGGGGTTAATTATTGTAGGTAGGTGGCGGCGACATTGTGGGGGGCAGGTAGGGGTTAATAAATATAATATAGGGGTTGGCGATGTTAGGGCAGCAGATTAGGGGTACATAGGGATAATGTAGCTGGCGGCGGCGTGCGGACGGCAGATTAGGGGTTAATAAGTGTAGGTAGCTGGCGGCGACATTGTGGGGGGCAGATTAGGGGTTAAAAAATATAATATAGGGGTTGGCGGTGTTAGGGGCAGCAGATTAGGGGTACATAAGGATAACGTAGGTGGCGGTCGGCAGATTAGGGGTTAAAAAATTTAATCGAGTTGCGGCGATGTGGGGGGACCTCGGTTTAGGGGTACATAGGTAGTTTATGGGTGTTAGTGTACTTTAGAGTACAGTAGTTAAGAGCTTTATGAACCGGCGTTAGCCCAGAAAGCTCTTAACTACTGACTTTTTTCTGCGGCTGGAGTTTTGTCGTTAGATTTCTAACGCTCACTTCAGACACGACTCTAAATACCGGAGTTAGAAAAATTCCATTGAAAAGATAGGATACGCAATTGACGTAAGGGGATCTGCGGTATGGAAAAGTCGCGGCTGAAAAGTGAGCGTTAGACCCTATTTTGAGTGACTCCAAATACCGGAGGTAGCCTAAAACCAGTGTTAGGAGCCTCTAACGCTGGTTTTCACGGCTACCGCCAAACTCCAAATCTAGGCCTAAGATAGCTACAATATAACTAATAGTTACATTGTAGCTAGCTTAGGGTTTATTTTTATTGTACAGGCAACTTTGTATCTATTTTAACTAGGTAGAATAGTTATTAAATAGTTATTAACTATTTAATAACTACCTAGCTAAAATAAAGACAAATTTACCTCTAAAATAAAACCTAACCTAAGTAACAATTACACCTAACACTACACTATAATTAAATAAATTCCCTACATTAAATTAAATTAATTACAATAAAATAAAATAAAATAAAGTACAAAAAAATCATTAAATTACAGAAAATAATAAAATAATTACAAGTTTTTTAAACTAATTACACCTAATCTAATCCCCCTAATAAAATAAAAAAGAACCCCAAAATAATAGAAATCTCTACCCTATACTAAATTACAAATAGCCCTTAAAAGGGCTTTTTGCGGGGCATTGTCCCAAAGTAATCAGCTCTTTTAACTGTAAAAAAAATTAAAACCCACCACCCACACACCCAACCCTTCTCTAAAACCCACCCAATCCCCCCTTAATAAAACCTAAAACTAACCCCTTGAAGATCACCCTACCTTGAGACGTCTTCACCCAACCGGGCAGAAGTGGTCCTCCAGACGGGCAGAAGTCTTCATCCAAGCCGGGAAGAAGAGGTCCTCCAGACGGGCAGAAGTCTTCATCCAGACGGCATCTTCTATCTTCATCCATCTGGAGCAGAGCGGGTCCATCTTCAAGACATCCGACGCGAAGCATCCTCTTCTGTCTTCATCCAACGGCTAAATGACGGTACCTTTAAGTGACGTCATCCAAGATGGTGTCCCTGCAATTCCGATTGGCTGATAGAATTCTATCAGCATATCGGAATTAAGGTAGAAAAAATCCTATTGGCTGATCTAATCAGCCAATCGGTATTGAAGGGACGCCATCTTGGATGACGTCACTTAAAGGTACCGTCATTTAGTCATCGGATGAAGACAGAAGAGGATGCTCCGCGTCGGATACAGTGGGGAAAAAAAGTATTTAGTCAGCCACCAATTGTGCAAGTTCTCCCACTTAAGAAGATGAGAGAGGCCTATAATTTTCATCATAGGTATACCTCAACTATGAGAGACAAAATGTGGAAACAAATTCAGACAATCACATTGATTATGATGATTTGGAAAGAATTTATTTGCAAATTATGGTGGAAAATAAGTATTTGGTCAATATCAAAAGTTCATCTCAATACTTTGTTATATATCCTTTGTTGGCAATGACAGAGGTCAAACATTTTCTGTAAGTCTTCACAAGGTTGTCACACACTGTTGCTGGTATGTTGGCCCATTCCTGCATGCAGATCTCCTCTAGAGCAGTGATGTTTTGGGGCTGTCACTGGGCAACACGGACTTTCAACTCCCTCCAAAGGTTTTCTATGGGGTTAAAATCTGGAGACTTGTTAGGCCACTCCAGGACCTTGAAATGCTTCTTATGAAGCCACTCCTTCGTTGCCCGGGCAGTGTGTTTGGGATCATTGTCATGCTGAAAGACCCAGCCACGTTTCATCTTCAATGCCCTTGCTGATGGAAGGAGGTTTGCACTCAAAATCTCACGATACATGGCCCCATTCATTCTTTCATGTACACGGATCAGTCGTCCTGTTCCTTTTGCAGAGAAACAGCCCCAAAGCATGATGTTGCCACCCCCCTGCTTCACAGTAGGTATGGTGTTCTCTCTCCTCCAAACACGACAAGTTGTGTTTCTACCAAACAGTTCTACTTTTGTTTCATCTGACCATATGACATTCTCCCAATCCGCTTCTGGATCATCCAAATGCTCTCTAGCATACTTCAGATGGGCCCGGACATGTACTGGCTTAAGGCAGGGGGACACGTCTGGCACTGCAGGAGTCCCTGGCGGTGTAGTGTGTTACTGATGGTAGCCTTTGTTATGTTGGTCCCAGCTCTCTGCAGGTCATTCACTAGGTCCCCCCGTGTGGTTCTGGGATGTTTGCTCACCATTCTTGTGATCATTTTGACCCCACGGGGTGAGATCTTGCGTGAAGCTCCAGATCGAGGGAGATTATCAGTGGACTTGTATGTCTTCCATTTTCTAATTATTGCTCCCACAGTTGATTTCTTCACACCAAGCTGCTTGCCTATTGCAGATTCAGTCTTCCCAGCCTGGTGCAGGTCTACAATTTTGTTTCTGGTGTCCTTCGACAGCTCTTTGGTCTTCACCATAGTGGAGTTTGGAGTGTGTCTGTTTGAGGTTGTGGACAGGTGTCTTTTATACTGATAACAAGTTCAAACAGGTGCCATTAATACAGGTAATGAGTGGAGAACAGAGGAGCCTCTTAAAGAAGAAGATACAGGTCTGTGAGAGCCAGAAATCTTGCTTGTTTGTAGGTGACCAAATACTTATTTTCCACCATAATTTGCAAATAAATTCTTTCCAAATCAGACAATGTGATTGTCTGGATTTGTTTCCACATTTTGTCTCTCATAGTTGAGGTATACCTATGATAAAAATTGCAGGCCTCTCTCATCTTCTTAAGTGGGAGAACTTGCACAATTGGTGGCTGACTAAATACTTTTTTTCCCCACTGTATCTTGAAGATGGACCCGCTCCGCGCCGGATGGATGAAGATAGAAGATGCCGTCTGGATGAAGACTTCTGCCCGTCTGGAGGACCACTTCGCCCGGCTTGGATGAAGACTTCTCCCGGCTTCGTTGAGGACTTCGGCCCGGTTGGATGAAGACTTCTCCCTGTAAGGTGATCTTCAAGGGGTTAGTGTTAGGTTTTTTTAAGGGGGTATTGGGTGGGTTTTAGAGTAAGGTTGGTTGTGTGGGTGGTGGGTTTTAATGTTGGGGGGGATTTGTCATTTTATTTACAGGTAAAAGAGCTGATTACTTTGGGGCAATGCCCCGCAAAAGGCCCTTTTAAGGTTTATTTGTATTAGTATAGGGTAGGGCTAGTGTTTGCGAGGCGGGAGTGCAGCGGTTTAGGGGTTAATTTATTTATTATAGTGGCGGCGATGTCCGATTCTGCAGACTAGGGGTTAAAATTTTTCTTTTAGTGTTTGCAATGTGGGAGGGCCTTGGTTTAGGGGTTAATAGGTAGTTTATGGGGGTTAGTGTACTTTTTAACACTTTAGTTAAGAGTTTTATGCTACGGCGTTGTAGTGTAAAACTCTTAACTACTGACTATAATATGCGGTACCAGTCTTGACAGGAGAGGGTGTACCGCTCACTTTTTGGCAGACTCGTAATACCGGCGCTATGCAAGTCCCAATGAAAATAGAGGATATGCAATTTACGTAAGTGGATTTGCGGTATTTCCAAGTCTGGCCAAAAAAGTAGCATTAAAAAGCAGTGTTAGGAACGGCCAACGCTGCTTTTTAAGCCTAACGCAAAACTCGTAATCTAGGTGTATATTAGTTATTAACCCCCTAATCTGCCTATCCCGACATCGCCGCCACTAATACAATTTATTAACCCCTATTCTCCCTCACCCCAACATCGCCCACACTATAATAAAGATATTAACCCCTATTCCGCCTCTCCCCGACACCGCCGCCACTATAATAAACCTATTAACCCCTATACCGCAAACCCCCCACAACAAAATATAACTAAATTAAACTATTAAACCCTAAACCAGAAGCTCCCCTATATATGAAATATACTAAATAAAAATATTAACCCCTAAACCGAAAGCCCCCCACATCGCAATAAAACTAATTTAAAACTAGGATCCCATAAAACCCTAACGCCCCCCTAACTTTATATTAAAATGACAATTTCCCTATCTTAAATTAAATTAAAACTTACCTGAACAAATTAAAAAAAACTAAGTTTAAACTAACAATTATAGTAAGTATAACTATTAAACTAACATTAAACTAACAAACCAATTAAAGAAAACTAATACACACATTAAAAAATCCTAACAATACAACAGCCTATATGATTTTAGCAGCCCTATTTCCTAATGGCTGATTGAAAATTTTCAGTGAATAGGAATGCAATAGTACCCCCAGTTTAAAAGAGATAATTTTGCATTTCAATCCTCAGTGTGCGGCGGATGATCGCATGAAGAGGACCTCCATGTAGGATCGATGGCCCTCCTCCTGGACCTTCGCCTTGAACCTCCTCCTGGACCTCCACCTTGAACCTTCATCTGGACCTCCGACTTAGACCTTCACCTTGACCTCTGCATCGCCGCTCTGCCTCCGCAGGGATGAAGAAGATGCCGGTCCCGCGATAGATTGAAGATGGAGCCATCTGGATGTAGATGCCACCTGGATGAAGATGGAGCCGTCGGGTTTGAAGATCGTTCAAGCAGGACTTCAACAACTGTGAGTACCTAAAGATGGGTTAGTGTTAGGTTTTTTTAGAAAAAATTTGTTTGTTTTTTTTATTTATTATGGCAGGCACTTTTAAAAGAGCTGAATGCCCTTTTAAGGGCAGCAAAAGAGCTGGATACCCTTTTCAGGGCAATGCCCATACAAATGCCCTTTTCAGGGCAATGGGTAGATTAGGTTTTTTAGATAGTTTTTTTTATATTGTGTGTTTGGGGGGGTGGGGGTTTGTAATGTTAGTGGGTCTTTGTATTTTTTAAGAGAAAGAGCTGATATCTTTAGGGAAATGCCCTACAAAAGGCCCTTTTAAGGGCTATTGGTAGTTTATTCTTCATTAGGTTTCTCTTATTTTGAAGTGTTTTTTTTTTAGGCCCTTTTAAGGGCTATTGGTAGTTTATTCTTCATTAGGTTTCTCTTATTTTGAAGTGTTTTTTTTTTTTTAAATGGGTATTAGAATAGGAATAATTTTTATTATTTTGGATAATTTGTTTATTATTTTGTGTAATATTTTTTTTTCCATTTTGGGGTGGGTTTTTATTTTTAGATTAGGGGTTGGGCATTTCATAAAAGGAGCTGGAATGCCCCTTTTACGGGCAGGAAAAAGAGCTGAATACCCTTTTAAGAGCAATGCCCATACAAATTCCCTTTTCAGGGCAATGGGTAGATTAGGTTTTACTTTATTTTTATTTTGTGTGTTTAGAGATTGGGGGCTTGTATACTGTTAGGGAGTGTTTGCTTTTCTTTTGTAGGAAAAGAGCTGTTATCTTTAGGGCAATGACCTACAAAAGGCCCTTTTAAGGGCCCACAAAATGGCCATTTTAAGGGCCCTTGGTAGTTTATTCTAGATTTGTTTTTTTTATTTTGGGGTGGGTTTTTTATTTTTTTTAAAGGGTATTAGGATAGGAATCATTTTTATTATTTTGGATCATTTCATTTGTTATTTTTTGTAATGGTAGTTTTTTTATTTTTTGTAATTTTAGTGTTTTTTATTTTTTGTAATGGTAGGTTTTAGTGTAAGGCAGCTTAAGTTTTATTTCACAGGAAAGTTTGTATTTATTTTAACTATGTAGTTAGTAAATAGCGCTACGGAATTTGACGTCGCTATACAAATAAATAATAATAATATATATATATATATATATATATATATATATATATATATATATATATATAATTTAATTTGTGGATACTCATTCTGAAATAAAGTTATTTTGTACCTTTTTTTATTGTTTTTAGTTCTTGAATGTTTTGAAGAAAAACTAAACTAAACTAAATACTTACCTGTAAAATAAACCCTAAGGTAGCTACAATATAACTAATAGTTACATTGTAGCTAGCTTAGGATTTATTTTTATTTTATAGGCAACTTTGTATTTATTTTAACTAGGTAGAATAGTTATTAAATAGTTATTAACGATTTAATAGCTACCTAATTAAAATAAAGACAAATTTACCTGTAAAATAAAACCTAACCTAAGTTACAATTACACCTAACACTACACTATAATTAAATTAATTCCCTAAACTAAATACAATTAAATACAATTATCTAAAGTACAAAAAAAACAAACACTAAATTACATTTGTAAAAAAAGTACAATACCCCCAACATTAAAACCCACCACCCACACACCCAACCCTACTCTAAAACCCACCCAATACCCCCTTAATAAAACCTAACACTAACCCCTTGAAGATCACCCTACCTTGAGAAGTCTTCACCCAACCGGGCCAAAGTCCTCAACGAAGCCGGGCGAAGTGGTCCTCAAGACGGGCAGAATTCTTTATCCAAGCCGGGAAGAAGAGGTCCTCCAGATGGGCAGGGTTTATTTTATAGGTAAGTATTTAGTTTTAAATAGGAATAATTTAGTTAACTGTAGTTATTTTATTTAGATTTATTTAAATTATATTTAAGTTAGGGGGGGTTAGGGTTAGGGCTAGACTTAGGTTTAGGGGTTAAGAAATTTAATATAGTGGCGGGGATGTTGGGGACGGCAGATTAGGGGTTAATAAGTGTAGGTAGGTGGCGGCGACATTGGAGGCGGCAGATTAGGGGTTAATAAATATAATCTAGGTGTCGGCGATGTTGGGGGCAGCAGATTAGGGGTTATGTGATGATAATTTAGATCTGTAATAAAGTGAGGTTTAAGTGTGAACCACAGCTGCTGAGATGTATGTAAATGATGTAATGTAGCAAGGATAATACGGGGTTGAAACATGAATTACATTACCTGTAATATGAAAACCCACGTAGAATCACAGCTAGTTAATGTATGGCAACAATGCTGCTAATATTTTAGAGCTGCAACCAAAGGTAACGTTCGCAACTTGTGCAGCAAAAATATAGACAACAATATACCAATATGTCAATCAGGTAATCATACAGGAAAATAACGTAATGATCAGTAACATGAGGTGCTGTACAGTATTTACCGAAATAGAGTAAAGGCAAAAGACATAGGAGCTCCGTAATATTAGAGAGATAAATTAGGCACAAAAGTTCTTTGGTATTATGTACATATTACATTTGTTTACTCATGAGTATGGAGGTAGAAGTAAAGAGTTACCTAAGTTTGAAGCGGAGCGGCGGCAACAGGTCAGAGTGGGAGCGGTGATCTGAAGGAATGGTGAAGCTGCAGCGTGGAGATGGCATGTGACGTCACCGCATGGAGTTCCGATGAGGAAAACAGCTGAAGGAGTTGCAGCGAACTCGGCTCAGCCTAAACAGTGCTGGAATAAGCAATTCAGGAGTTCACAAGAGAGGCTCAGGGTGTAGACTGTAGAGAGACATCCACGGTCAATACCAAGCACTGTAGAATGTGTGAGGTGACTATTTATAGCTTTAGAAGATGATTTACTATTTAAACTATAACTGATAGAGGATACGCAATTTACGTAACCTCACATACATACATAACCTTGATAGCAAGGTTATGTATGTAAGTACTAGCAAGGATATCATGACAGGACACCCCCTCCAAGGAGCCACTCTGGGGCTTATGGTTTCGGACGATCAGGATTCTGCTGATGGAATCTAGACACAAGGTGCGGAGCGGAGATATTACTCGCTGGTTTCCAAGAATCGTCATCCTCTTTGTAGCCCTTCCATCTTATGAGATACTGTAGAACTCCTTGGAGCTTTCTGGAATCCAGAATGGAATGAACCTCGTATTCAATGTTTGGGTCAATGGAGACGGGAGGTAGCGATCGTAGGGATGGTGGTGTTCGAACGGCTCTATATGGTTTTAGTAGGGCAACATGGAAAGTTGGATGAATTTTTAGAGTTGCGGGTAATTGAAGTTTTACAGCATTGCAATTTATGATTTTGGTGATAGGGAAAGGTCCAATATATAAAGGTGATAGCTTCCTGGAAGGTGTGTTGAGACGTAAATTCTTTGTGGAAAGCCAAACAAGGTCACCAATGGCATAATGTGGTGATGGAATTCTATTTTTATCGTAGTATTTTTTATGTGTGATTTTTGCTTCTTCAATTGCTAACCGTACTGAAGTGAAGTTTGAGGTGATAGTATGTGACAAATCGTTGATATGAGCTGATTTACTATTCCCAGGCAGTATCTGGAAACTTGGGTGATAACCGTAGTTAACAAAGAAAGGGGTCTGTTTTGTCGTGGAATGAATGGTGTTGTTAAATACGAATTCTGCGAAAGGCATGACGGTGGACCAGGAGTTTTGGTTGGTGTGACAGTAGGTTCGTAAGAACTGTTCAACCCATTGATTACACCTCTCCGTTTGTCCATTAGTCTGTGGATGGTATGAGGATGAGAGTTTTTTGCCAATCGAAAATCTGTTGCAGAATTCAGTCCAGAGGGCGCTGGTGAACTGGGAACCTCGATCTGTAAGGATTCGTTGAGGTAATACATGTAGCCGGAAAACATTAATGAGAAGGATTTGTATAGTTTCAGCGGCTGTGGGTAGTTTGTGAAATGGTACAAGGTGTATCATCTTACTGAACAGGTCCACTATCACAACTATGGTGTTGTTGTTGGAAGATCTGGGAAGATCTACTATATAATCTAACTCTATATCAGTCCATGGTCTAGATGGAGTTGAGATCGGTAGTAGTAAACTATATGGTCGATGTTTGGATCGTTTGGATGTAACGCAAGTTGCACAGGTGTTTACGTAGTTTGTTATATCAGTTGTCATAGTGGGCCACCAGTAAGAGCGTTTTAACATCTCCTGAGTTTTGTATATACCGCTATGTCCAGCCAAATACGAATCGTGAGCGGAATGGAGGAGGGTTTCTCTGATGGATGGTGGTATATACAGTTTGCCGTTATGATGGTAAAGACCTTCTGAATTTAGTAGCAACTGATGTTGGGGTTTGTTTAGGTCATTCTGTTGTTCTTGTTTAAGTAGTTCAGTTGAATCAATAAGGAATAGTAAAAACTTCTCTTTGGGAATCACGGATTGAGGTGCGTGAATGTAGGCTTCTTTTGTAGGTAAACGGGAGAGAGCATCCGCTTTACCATTTTTATTTGCAGGTCTGTATGTTATGAGAAAATCGAATCTGGAGAAGTACAGGTTCCATCGGACCTGTCTTGCGGTAAGAGTCTTAGTTGATTTCAGGTACTGCAGGTTCCGATTGTCAGTGTACACGATTGTAGGAAATGTTGCCCCCTCCAGTAGGTGTCGCCATTGTTCGAAGGCTACCTTGATGGCCAAGAGTTCCTTATCTCCTACTGGGTAATGCGTTTCAGGTTTGCTCAAGCATCTGGAGAAGAAGACAACCGGATGTACCAATATGTCAATCAGGTAATCATACAGGAAAATAACGTAATGATCAGTAACATGAGGTGCTGTACAGTATTTACCGAAATAGAGTAAAGGCAAAAGACATAGGAGCTCCGTAATATTAGAGAGATAAATTAGGCACAAAAGTTCTTTGGTATTATGTACATATTACATTTGTTTGCTCATGAGTATGGAGGTAGAAGTAAAGAGTTACCTAAGTTTGAAGCGAAGCGGCTGCAACAGGTCAGAGTGGGAGCGGTGATCTGAAGGAATGGTGGAGCTGCAGCGTGGAGATGGCGTGTGACGTCACCGCATGGAGTTCCGATGAGGAAAACAGCTGAAGGAGTTGCAGCGAACTCGGCTCAGCCTAAACAGTGCTGGAATAAGCAATTCAGGAGTTCACAAGAGAGGCTCAGGGTGTAGACTGTAGAGAGACATCCACGGTCAATACCAAGCACTGTAGAATGTGTGAGGTGACTATTTATAGCTTTAGAAGATGATTTACTATTTAAAGGCACAGTAACTGATAGCAAGGTTATGTATGTAAGTACTAGCAAGGATATCATGACAGGTTAATAAGTTTAATGTAGGTGGCGGCGGTGTCCGGAGCGGCAGATTAGGGGTTAATAATATAATGTAGGTGTCGGCGATGTCGGAGGCGGCAGATTAGGGGTTAATAAGTGTAATATTAGGGGTGTTTAGACTCGGGGTTCATGTTAGGGTGTTAGGTGTAGACATAAAAAGTATTTCCCCATAGGAATCAATGGGTCTGCGTTAGGAGCTGAACACTGCTTTTTTTGCAGGTGTTAGGTTTTTTCAGCCGGCTCTCCCCCATTGATTCCTAGGGGGAACTCATGCACGAACACATTTTGCCAGCTCACCGCTACCGTAAACAGCGCTGGTATTTAGGTGAGATGTGGAGCAAAATTTTGCTCTCCGCTCACTTTTCTGCGGCTAACGCCGGGTTTCTAAAAACCCGTAATACCAGCATTGTCTGTAGGTGAGCGGTGAGGGAAAACTGCTCATTAGCACCACACTCCTGTTACCGCAAAACTCGTAATCTAGGTGTTTGATTTAATGTTTTAATAAACCAGTCATAATCAAAAATATAAAAACACAACTACGAGTAATATATAAATTAAATAGATAACTTCAAGTAAAGTGAGCTTACAATAACAAAAATTCACCTAGATTACGAGTTTTAAGCACTATAGGGAAAGTAAAGAACGCAACAACAGTGGCGTTATTTAACCCCCTATAGCGCGGCCATTACAAGTTTTGAAAAACACTGCTTGCGTGTGCGATATGGAGATTTTATGCACTATTCTAATCAGCCAAGAGAATTACAGTAGCTCTTATTCTATTGGCTATCAAATCAGCCAATAGAATTAAAGTAGCTCTCATCCGATTGGCTGATTTGAATTTGAAGGCTCTAATCAGCCAATAGGAATTCAAGGGACGCCATATTTAATTGCGTACCTTGAATTCCTATTCAGTGTACGGCGGAGATCGTATGAAGAGGATCCTCCACGCTCCATGGCTCCGGTCTTCAGTTCCAGCGTTGCTGATCTTCAGTTCCAGCATCGCCGGTCTTCAGTTCCAGAGAGGACGGTCTTCAGCTCCGCGGTCATCAATCTTCAACTCCTCCGCTCCGCGCCAGCTGGTTCCTGGAAGAAGAAGTGGTCGCCGCCTGGAAGAAGACTTCTCCGTCTGGAACAGGACCTTCTCCGCCGGTCTTCAGGACAGGTAAGGACCACTTGGGGGTTAGACTTAGGTTTTTTAAGGGGGGATCGGGTGGGTTTTAGAGTAGGGGTGTGTGGGTGGTGGGTTGTAATGGGGGGGGGTTGTTCTTTTTTTTTACAGGTAAAAGAGCTGATTACTTTGGGGCAATGCCCCACAAAAGGCCCTTTTAAGGGCTGGTAATAGAGCTGATTACTTTTTTAATTTAGTTTAGGGTAGGGAAATTTTATTATTTTGGGGGGCTTTGTTATTTTATTAGGGGGCTTAGATTAGGTGTAATTAGCTTAAAATTCTTGTAATCTTTTTTTATTTTTTGTAATGTAGTGTTTGTTTTTTTTGTAATATAGATTAGTGTATTTAACTGTATTTTAGTTGAGACAATTGTAGTTTATTTAATTAATTTATTGATAGGGTAGTGTTAGGTGTAATGGTAACTTAGGTTAGGATGGTAATTAATTAATTTGGTAATTATTTTAACTAGGTAGCTAATAAATAGTTATTAACTATTTAATAGCTATTGTACCTAGTTAAAATAAATACAAAGTTACCTGTAAAATAAATATAAACCCTAAAATAGCTACAATGTAATTATTAATTATATTGTAGCTATCTTAGGGTTTATTTTATAGATAAGTATTTAGATTTAAATAGGAATAATTTAGTTAATATTATTAATATTATTTATATTTATTTTAATAATAATTAAGTTAGGGGGTGTTAGAGTTAGACTTAGGTTTAGTGGTTAATATATTTAATATAGGTGGCGGCGGTGTAGGGGGATTAGATTAGGGGGTAATTATTTTAATATAGGTGGCGGCGGTGTAGGGGGATTAGATTAGGGGTTAATAAATTTAATATAGGTGGCGGTGGGGTAGGGGGCTTTAATTTAGGGGGTAATACATTTAATATAGCTTGCGGCGGTGTAGGGGGTCAGATTAGGGGGTAATACATTTAATATAGCTGGCGGCGGTGTAGGGGGATCAGATTAGGGGGTAATACATTTAATGTAGGTGGCGGCGGGGTCCGGGAGCGGCGGTTTAGGGGTTAAACACTTTATTAGGGATTGCGGCGGGGGATTGCAGTTGACCGGTAGATAGACATTGCGCATGCGTTAGGTGTTAGGTTTTATTTTGCAGGTAGTTTAGGGAGTTACAGGGCTCCAATACTCAGCATAAGGCTTACTATGCCTGCAATTTGTGGCGAGGTGAAAATGGAGTAAGATTTCTCCATTTTCGCCACGTAAGTCCTTACGCTGTATATTGGATACCAAACTGCGCGGGTTTGGTATATCACTCTATGGGCCAAAAAACTACGGCCGAAGGGTGAAATATACGAGCGTAACTTCTATGTTACGCCGTATATGTGATACCAAACCAGCGCAAAATTTGGTGTTGCCGGCTTTTACGGGCGACACTGCATATTGGATCGGGCCCCTAATCTGCTGCCCCCAACATCGCCGATGCCTGCCCACAGTTATTAACCCCTAATCTGTCGCTCCCGATATCGCTGCCACTATACTAAAGTTATTAACCCCTATTCTGCCGCACCCTAACATCGCCATAACTAAATTAAAGTTATTAACCCCTATTTTGCTGCTCCCAATATCGTTGCCAGCTAAATAAAGCGACGATAATCTGACTTTAAAATTAAACACAATCCTTCAAAGAGGCAATACCAGTAATACACAAAAGAGTATTTCAAAACATCGGTCTAACATCCTGTATATACAGGGAGTGCAGAATTATTAGGCAAATTAGTATTTTGACCACATCATCCTCTTTATGCATGTTGTCTTACTCCAAGCTGTATAGGCTTGAAAGCCTACTACCAATTAAGCATATTAGGTGATGTGCATCTGTGTAATGAGAAGATGTGTGGTCTAATGACATCAACACCCTATATCAGGTGTGCATAATTATTAGGCAACTTCCTTTCCTTTGGCAAAATGGGTCAAAAGAAGGACTTGACAGGCTCAGAAAAGTAAAATATAGTGAGATATCTTGCAGAGGGATGCAGCACTCTTAAAATTGCAAAGCTTCTGAAGCGTGATCATCGAACAATCAAGCGTTTCATTCAAAATAGTCAACAGGGTCGCAAGAAGCGTGTGGAAAAACCAAGGCGCAAAATAACTGCCCATGAACTGAGAAAAGTCAAGCGGTGCAGCTGCCAAGATGCCACTTGCCACCAGTTTGGCCATATTTCAGAGCTGCAACATCACTGAGTGCCCAAAAGCACAAGGTGTGCAATACTCAGAGACATGGCCAAGGTAAGAAAGGCTGAAAGACGACCACCAATGAACAAGACACACAAGCTGAAACGTCAAGACTGGGCCAAGAAATATCTCAAGACTGAGTTTTCTAAGGTTTTATGGACTGATGAAATGAGAGTGAGTCTTGATGGGCCAGATGGATGGGCCCGTGGCTGGATTGGTAAAGGGCAGAGAGCTCCAGTCCGACTCAGACACCAGCAAGGTGGAGGTGGAGTACTGGTTTGGGCTGGTATCATCAAAGATGAGCTTGTTGGGCCTTTTCGGGTTGAGGATGGAGTCAAGCTCAACTCCCAGTCCTACTGCCAGTTTCTGGAAGACACCTTCTTCAAGCATTGGTACAGGAAGAAGTCTGCATCCTTCAAGAAAAACATGATTTTCATGCAGGACAATGCTCCATCACACGCGTCCAAGTACTCCACAGCGTGGCTGGCAAGAAAGGGTATAAAAGAAGAAAATCTAATGACATGGCCTCCTTGTTCACCTGATCTGAACCCCATTGAGAACCTGTGGTCCATCATCAAATGTGAGATTTACAAGGAGGAAAACAGTACACCTCTCTGAACAGTGTCTGGGAGGCTGTGGTTGCTGCTGCACGCAATGTTGATGGTGAACAGATCAAAACACTGACAGAATCCATGGATGGCAGGCTATTGAGTGTCCTTGCAAAGAAAGGTGGCTATATTGGTCACTGATTTGTTTTTGTTTTGTTTTTGAATGTCAGAAATGTATATTTGTGAATGTTGAGATGTTATATTGGTTTCACTGGTAAAAATAAATAATTGAAATGGGTATATATTTGTTTTTTGTTAAGTTGCCTAATAATTATGCACAGTAATAGTCACCTGCACACACAGATATCCCCCTAAAATAGCTATAACTAAAAACAAACTAAAAACTACTTCCAAAACTATTCAGCTTTGATATTAATGAGTTTTTTTGGGTTCATTGAGAACATGGTTGTTGTTCAATAATAAAATTAATCCTCAAAAATACAACTTGCCTAATAAGTCTGCACTCCCTGTAGTTATATAAGACTAAGAAGGTTATAGAACCAAAAAAGTCAATTTGACGTCTCTCTGATAAGTATAAAATCACAAATATTTAATATATGCATAATGTTTAATATCCCTACCATAAAACCAATATCTCCTTCATATATCTTATTTTATTCTATTTTTCACATTATTCTATTTCATTTATCAATCAATGTTAGCTTTATTTGTTTATTTAAAAATAACACATTTTTTTTAGAGAATTTAGATTTCATTTTGTTAATTAGTAAACTAAACAAGACTAAACAAGTCAAATATAGTAAGGACCTAGCAGAAACAAACAACCCTAGTAGCGATTTATATAGCTAGTATATGAGAGCAGAAAATAGCCTGTTCTCTTACAAATAATTAATGTGACTCTGTGAGTTATCTAGCATGAACCTCAATAAGACTAGGGCCTATACCTTCTCCTCATTTTCCCCCTTCCACACTGACTTGTTTAAACTAGACAAATATAAGAAAGTATAAACTAAGACTACAATAGGCTTTCTTATTCCACAGAATCAACCATATACTTGGGTAGATAAACAATCACCCAAATAAAGGACTTTAATGAAAGCCAGTCATACTTTCTAGTAACAATTGTCAGTAAGACTAGATTAATTAATAGGAAGGTAAATTGGTTGAGTAGGAAACTTTTTAGCCAAAAATTGCTGTTGTAATAAATTGCTGTTGTTTTTATGCCTTAATCATATTAATCACATCACGTTATATTTTCTTTTGTTTTATTATTCTATATCAAAGCTTAAAGGGACAGTAAACCTTAAAAATAATGTTATATAATTCTGCACATAGTGCAGAATTATATAACATTATTTAGGTGCTATAGCCATAAAATCATTTTTTACCTTTTAAAATGTAAAAATGTCAGCCTTTTACAGACCCGCTCTGTGACAGGAGCGAGCTGCACTTAGTCTTATGGCGCGATCGGGCCGGGCTGTGACTATACAGCTGGCCCGATGCGCTGACTGAATATTACAGACCCGCTCAGCAGAGAGCAGAGAGCGGGTCTGTAAAAGGCTGACATTTTTACATTTTAAAAGGTAAAAAATGATTTTATGGCTATAGCACCTAAATAATGTTATATAATTCTGCACTATGTGCAGAATTATATAACATTATTTTTAAGGTTTACTGTCCCTTTAAGTTTTCCTTTTTTTTCAATTATGAATATGTATAGATATACATATTAGTATACAAGTATGTAAGAGCATATATATACATACTCACAAAGGAAATTGTTTGTTTAGTAAATGTTAGATGAATGCATCTGTTTTTTTGCCTCTTTTCCTCTGGATCTAAGTAGTGAGTGGACACAAATGACTTACACATTTAATTTTGCCCTTGTTTAACTGGCTAAGTAACACACTATACCTTGAATGAAAATTATGCAGCCATATAGGGCAATCATGGGTTAAATATCAACACAAAGTACACACCCCCATTGGCAATTGGTTCCACTCACCTATAAAAAGACCCAGAGCAGTAGAGGCTATTATCTCTCATGAAGCGCATGTACGCATGTGCGAAACGTGTCAGATAGGAGCTTACCCTTTGTCCAATAAACCTGTGGATATACTAAGAGACTCAGCGTTCTTTCTTTCCTCATCTCATATTAACCCTTAAACCTCTGGTCTCCCACATCACTACCACTAAATAAAACTATTAACCCCTAAACCACATGCCCCCCACATTGCAACAAACTATTTACCCCTAACCCTAACGTAACCCTAACCCTAATGTAACCCTAACCCAAACACACCCTAATTTTAAGAAAAATAAAATAGATCCAAATTAAATTTATAATTATTAACTAAATAAACCTATTAACCCATAAACCGCCAGCCCCCCACATCTCAACAACCTAAATTAAACTATATTAAACCCTAAACCTAACCCTAACGTAACCCTAATCCTAACCCTAACCCTAACATCCCCTAACCTTAACCTAATGAAATTAGATAAAAATTAAAGTTACAATTATTAACTAAATAATACCTATTTAAAACTAAATACATTTTACCTTTTAAAATAAAGCCTAAGCTAGCTACAATATACTGTAACTAATAGTTACATTGTAGCTAGCTTAGGTTTTATTTTTATTTCACAGGTAAGTTTGTATTTATTTTAACTAGGCAGAATAGTTAGTAAATAGTTATCAACTATTTACTAACTACCTAGTTAAAATAAATCCAAACTTACCTGTGAAATAAAACCTAAGCTACTTTACACTAAAACCGAACATTACAAAAAATAAAAAAACACTAAAATCACAAAAAAAAAACTACCATTACAAAAAAACAAAACGAAATTATCCAAAAAAATTAAGATTATTCCTAATCTAATACCCTTTTAAAAAAAAAAAACACCCCAAAATATAAAAGCCTAATCTAGAATAAACTACCAAGGGCCCTTAAAAGGGCTTTTTGGGGGCCCTTAAAAGGGCCTTTTGTAGGGCATTGCCCTGAGATAAACAGCTCTTTTGCTCCCAAAAAAAATACAAACACCCGCTAACACTATACAAACCCCCACCCCCCAAACTAAGAAGGTCCCATAAAAGGGCCTTTTGGGGGGCCCTTAAAAGGGCCTTTTATAGGGAATTGCCCTGAGGTAACAGCTCTTTTGCTCCAAAAAAAACACAAACACCCCCTAAAACTATACAAACCCCGACCCCTGAACTACCAAGGGTCCTTAAAAGCGCCTTTTGTAGGGCATTGTCCTAAGTTAAACAGCTCTTTTGCTAAAAAAAAACAACCCTAAAAATATACATTACACAAAATAACAAATTATCAAAAATAAAAAACCTAAGCTACCCATTGCCTTGAAAAGGGCATTTATATGGGCATTGCCCTTAAAAGTGCATATAGCTCTTTTACTGCCCAGACCCTAAACTAAAAAATAAAACCCACCCAATAAACCCTTAAAAAGCCTACCACTAACCCCTTGATGATCCACTTACAGTTTTTGAAGTCCCGCTTGAACGATCTTCATTCCGGTGAAGTCTTCATCCAGGCGACCTCTTCAATCTTCATCCAGGCGACATCTTCTATCTTGATCCCGGAGGCACGGAGCGGGTCCATCCTGAAAACATCCGGCGTGGAGCATCCTCTTTATAATGTCATCGCTGTATACTAAATCTTCAATGCAAGGTACGCGATCCAAGATGCGTCTCTTGTATTCCTATTGGCTGAAAAATTTGAATCAGCTAATAGGAGTTAAGCAGCTCTCATTCTACTGACTAATTTGAATTAGGCTATGTTTTTTTTAATTTTGGTTGGCTTTTTTTTTATAGGGCTATTAGATTCGGTGTAATTCTTTTTTATTTTTGATAATTTCGTTTTTTATTTTTTGTAATTGAGTGTTTGCTATTTTTTATAACTTTAATAATTTTGTAAATTAGTATTTTTTTGTTTCTAATTAAGTTTGTAATTTTTAAAGTAGTGTTAAGATTTTTTTAATGTGTAGTTTAGTTTAATTTAACTGGTAGTTAGTTTAATGCTAGTTTAATAGTTATATTAGTTTTATTGATAGTTTAAACTTTTTTTTTTTAATTTGACAGGTAAGTTTTAATTTAATTTAAGATATGGGAAATTGTAATTTTAATATAAAGATAGGGTGGGGTTAGGTTTAGTGGTTACTAGTTTAAATTAGTTTATTGCGATGTGGGGGCTTTCAGTTTATGGGTTAATAGTTTTATTTAGTATATTTTGTTGTGGGGTTTTTTTGGTTTAGGGGTTAATAGGTTTATTATAGTGGCTTGCGGTTTAGGGCTTAATAACTTTAGAATAGTGCGGGCTTTGTTGGCGGATGGCATATTAGGGGTTAATAATATTTAAATAGTGTTTGTGATGCGAGAGGGCTGCGGTTTAGGGTTAGGGGTTAATAACTTTAGTATAGTGGTGACGATGTCGGGGAGCAGCGAAATAAGGGTAATAAAAAATGTTTGTGGTGGCGATGTCGAGAGTGGCAGATTAGGTGTTAATAAATTTCAAATAGTGATTGCGATGCGGGAGGGCCTCAGTTTAGGGGTTTATAGGTAGTTTATGGGTATTAGTGTACTTTTTAACACATTAGTTATGAGTTTTATGTTACAGCTTTGTAGCGTAAAACTCATAACTACTGACTTTAGATGGCGGTACAGATCTTTGTCATTTTAGGCTGTAATGCTCGCTTTTTAGCCTCACTGCAAAACTCGTAATACCGGCGCTATGTGAATCCCATGAAAAAACTTAATTTTTACGAGTGCGGTACTGAAGTTGCGGTACAGGCTAAAAGGCTTGCGGTACACCTATACCGACAAGACTTGTAATGGCTGTGTTAGGGAAAAAGATGCGTTATGGGCCACAACACTGCAATTTGACTCATAACGCAAAACTCGTAATCTAGTTGATTGTGAATTAAATAAGAAACCACTAACATTTAAAGTGCTTTTGTAAAGTGTTCCCAAAAAAAATACAAAACAAAGTTCACTCATGTCTAGCCCTCTTTGGGTCAGAAAGTCCCTCTCATTCCCTAAGAATGTGCAGAAGAGAATTGAGTGTATGTTCTGCTAGGTGTAAAGAACGATTGATCTGCTCATTGTGTTCTTCATCCATTCGCCTCTGCCACTCAAACCTCTCTCTATCCAGTTGCAATTGTCTTTCAGATAATGAAGAACAACAATCCATGTGTGAACTGATCAAATTTTGTAACTCCCTATGATCTACCCTATATTGTCTTGCAAGTGATAGCATTTCATTGAGACAAGCGGTGCAGCTATTGCAGGAGTGTCTGGTACCACAGTATGCACTTGATCTTGGTGTGGAGCTGGCTGTGCAGGTTCTTCAACAGGATATTCTATTTGAGGAGGTTCATGAATTTCCTGTGGTTGGGCATCTACCATATTCTCCATAAGATCCGGTGTCTCACTTCCAACACCCCCGTTTTGAACTTCCTCCAATGCCGATATTTCAGGCTGTACCGGGACAATGTTTAAGATTCTTCTGAATCTGTCAAATTGTAATAAAATATGTTATATAAAAATTAAAACAAATAAAAAAAAGCTATACTCAAATTGTGATGATTCTTCTGAATTTGTCAAATTGTAATAAAATATATTATATAAAAATTAAAACACATTAAAAAAAAAAAAAAAAAAAGCTATACTCAAATTGTTATTAACAGATAGTGAATTACTCATTCAAAAATTGAATTCTGGTTATTTTTTGACCAGCACAATATGTATTTTGAAAACCAAATTAAAAATTAGATTTGTAAGATAAAAAATGTCATTATGGGGGCGTGTCCGGGCAAGGATCCAAGATGGTCGCTAAACTGAGAGCTCTGTAGAGCCAATTTGCAATCCGCCTTGTAATTTGGACACTCAATAGCCATCCAGTGCCTAACTATATTTTATGCTATTCAGAGTATTGTGCCAAGCTGGACTTTATAAGTTTTGATTGGAGCAGGACTTCTCAGACTGGACCGCTGAGGTCTTTGGGCGGCTCTCGTGGAGAGAGATCTTAGCACCCCCCCCCCGGGAAACCGGGTAAGCAGAGTAAATTGAGCATCTCTGCAATATTGCTATATCCACATTCTGTAACTATGGAAGATTCGTATATTTTCATACAAGCCCTCTTTATGGAATGGGAGAGAAATGTGCTGGGCCGTTTGGATCGCTTGCAGTCCCTAATGGACCACGTGGAAGAATTCCGTTGAGCCTACGGCAGTGCAGCCAGAGAGATTTATAGCCCAACAGCAGGGTATTCACGTGTCATGTTACCCACCAACACTGAGGAGCAA
The DNA here is from genome assembly GCF_027579735.1 of Bombina bombina. Lineage (NCBI taxonomy): Eukaryota > Metazoa > Chordata > Amphibia > Anura > Bombinatoridae > Bombina > Bombina bombina. The sequence continues at coordinate 1,284,528,018 of NC_069500.1, forward strand.
TCAGGTGTGTGGACCGCTCGACTTACATGAAGAATGTATCCCTACTCCTATACCCCTGGAGCGGGAGGCAGCGGCCGGTCCTTACGTGCTGTATATGGGGCCTAATAGTCCACAGGAGAAGGATACCTGCGGGAGAGCAGAGTTACAGACTGCCACAGAGCATGGTGTCGCGGGTTTCCTAGATACACCCTGGGAGTTCGGGACACTGGATATAAGACCTACAGGTTTACAAAGGTGGAGAGTGAACGGGGAGGCTCAACCGGGACTTACCCTGCAGGGTCTCATTGGAGAGTGTGGTCTTCGGACCAGTCCGGCTCAACATAGACAGATCTGGTTTAAGGTCTCGAGAGGTAGGCTAGACCCAGCTGTGATTTTTTTCCTATACGGCCTGGGACCCACCAGACTACTGAAAGCCGGTATCGGTTAACGGAGAAGAGCTATCCCCTTAGCTGCTGAGCGCAAGCATATGTTTATTCCTACGAACATTGCTGACAAGCAGCACTTACATTTAATTGATATTACTGTGTGAACATAAGAACTGCTTTTACCTATATATTTGTCTCTTTTATACGATCTCATTGCGTTTGGTATGTCTAAAAATGTGCGCACAGCCTGGGACACTGATTGGACTTGAATGTAGTAAGCTGAATGATTTTGACGTTACCTACTTAGAACAGGGTAACGGTGTAAGGAACAGATACGTGGCAGGGCTTTACTACTATGATGTCTCTTTTCCACAATGTGCCTTATAATGTTGTGTTAACTGGTATTTGGCTCCATAACGGGTGCTTGCTGTGTGGGGAATGTTGGTTCTGATAGGTGGCGGATTTGAATGGATCCTATGCTTTCTCTTCAGTCTTAGGTATGGTTCTTTATCTATGCTGCACATGTGTTTAGTTTTGCCAATGATTCTAGTTATTTAAATGCCTCTGCATGTTTTGTATACCATGTCGTGTCATTGTGATGATATATGTGTGTGTGTGTGCAAGTGTATGCATGCACGTGTTGTAAATACTGTTCAGCATTTCTATTGTCCTAAACTTGGGTTTCATATTATGCAGTATTCCATAGAGAATCTTGTTGACACAATGCTAGGATAAGAGTTAAGTATATAATATGTGGTATTCTATGGTCGCAGGGGCTGTTCAAAATATCCGTCGCAAAATCTCATCCTATACCCTATAGGACTTCCTATGACAAAGCGTATCTTTAGGATTACAATACTTGAATGCCCTGTATATAGTACAAGAGAGTATATTTCTATATTTAGAGGGCCCTTAGAAGACATGTGCAGCTGTGAGCTCTTACATATACCTCCAATGTATTTAGTTGCACAGTATTTAAAATTTCTGATGCATAAGTACAATGTATTGGGCCCAAAAGCGACCTACAGATCATTTCTTTATAAGATCAGCACATATGTTTATATAGAATGGCATTAATATGTTGGGCCCTAGAGGGTCCCTGATGCCATAACCCTCTATATTTACCTTATAGTTATTTTTCACACCCGTGGCCCAAGAGTGGCCGCTAACTTTCACATGAGGTATATTCCACATATGCTTTGATACAGTTGAAGGGGGTTCTATGTTATGTTATGACATGATATACTGTATAGAATTTGTACTATTAATTTTTTTTATTTAAATGTTTCATGATCTGATGTGAATAATAGGGACACCTAAAGGCCTACTCTTGTTTTTTCTTGGAACCTTTACATGTAAGCCAGGCCGTATGATAACTATTAGTTAATTTATTCTTGGTTGTCCGAGTTAAAATGTATATATATACAAAATGAGGTGCTACCCATGGCTTGTTATATTATCCCACTGTTTAGGATAGTATGCTATTTTTGGTCTCTAAGACATGCCTTCTGTATTAGATATTTAAAAATCTATGTATGTTGATAGGCGTGTTGCCATGAAATCTCTAAGAGTTGATTCTGTATATTATTGCTACCTCAATAAAAATAATTTAAAAAAAAAAAGAAAAGAAAATGTCATTATATCGATTACAATGAAAATGACGTAATCTATCATGACAAACATTTAAATAAAAGATATATATATATATATATATATATATATATATATAGAGAGAGAGAGAGAGAGAGAGAGAGAGAGAGAGAAGTATTTATTTTCAAATTTTACATATAAAAACATTAACAAATATAAATCTCTCTCTCTCTCTCTCTCTCTCTCTATATATATATATATATATATATATATATATATATATGTATAAATATATATATATAAATATGTATATAGATATAGATGTCTCCATATACATATGAACATATATTTCAATACATTTATATAAGATTATAAGATTTATTAACAATGTTCATTGTTGGTGATATCACTCATTCATAAGATTTAAGGGGTTAGGTAACAAAAACATCATATTCATTTGAAGGTTCCTAACACAAAACTTAAAATTTAAATAAACTATGCCATTTTTTTAAAATTTTGTTTAATTCACAAGCACCTAGGTTGTATATAGCCTATATTGTATTTTTTTAATTACAATACTTTTAAATTCTAATGCTGGGTTCTGTTAGTGTAATCTATTTTTTCATATCCTGGGAAGGGGGAAGGTGTTGAGTCTCTGCAATTGAAAAAAATGTAATGTGTATTAATGTTATACAAATCAACAATATGATATGCAAATTTTGTATTTGATTGGTTTTAGAAATACAGGGAGTGCAGAATTATTAGGCAAATGAGTATTTTGACCACATCATCCTCTTTATGCATGTTGTCTTACTCCAAGCTGTATAGGCTCGAAAGCCTACTACCAATTAAGCATATTAGGTGATGTGCATCTCTGTAATGAGAAGGGGTGTGGTCTAATGACATCAACACCCTATATCAGGTGTGCATAATTATTAGGCAACTTCCTTTCCTTTGGCAAAATGGGTCAAAAGAAGGACTTGACAGGCTCAGAAAAGTAAAAAATAGTGAGATATCTTGCAGAGGGATGCAACACTCTTAAAATTGCAAAGCTTCTGAAGCGTGATCATCGAACAATCAAGCGTTTCATTCAAAATAGTCAACAGGGTCGCAAGAAGCATGTGGAAAAACCAAGGCGCAAAATAACTGCCCATGAACTGAGAAAAGTCAAGCGTGCAGCTGCCAAGATGCCACTTGCCACCAGTTTGGCCATATTTCAGCAACATCACTGGAGTGCCCAAAAGCACAAGGTGTGCAATACTGATTTTTCTAAGGTTTTATGGACTGATGAAATGAGAGTGAGTCTTGATGGGCCAGATGGATGGGCCCGTGGCTGGATTGGTAAAGGGCAGAGAGCTCCAGTCTGACTCAGACTCCAGCAAGGTGGAGGTGGAGTACTGGTTTGGGCTGGTATCATCAAAGATGAGCTTGTGGGGCCTTTTCGGGTTGAGGATGGAGTCAAGCTCAACTCCCAGTCCTACTGCCAGTTTCTGGAAGACACCTTCTTCAAGCAGTGGTACAGGAAGAAGTCTGCATCCTTCAAGAAAAACATGATTTTCATGCAGGACAATGCTCCATCACACGTGTTCAAGTACTCCACAGCGTGGCTGGCAAGAAAGGGTATAAAAGAAGAAAATCTAATGACATGGCCTCCTTGTTCATCTGATCTGAACCCCATTGAGAACCTGTGGTCCATCATCAAATGTGAGATTTACAAGGAGGGAAAACAGTACACCTCTCTGAACAGTGTCTGGGAGGCTGTGGTTGCTGCTGCACGCAATGTTGATGGTGAACAGATCAAAACACTGACAGAATCCATGGATGGCAGGCTTTTGAGTGTCCTTGCAAAGAAAGGTGGCTATATTGGTCACTGATTTGTTTTTGTTTTGTTTTTGAATGTCAGAAATGTATATTTGTGAATGTTGAGATGTAATATTGGTTTCACTGGTAAAAATAAATAATTGAAATGGGTATATATTTGTTTTTTGTTAAGTTGCCTAATAATTATGCACAGTAATAGTCACCTGCACACACAGATATCCCCCTAAAATAGCTATAACTAAAAACAAACTAAAAAACTACTTCCATAACTATTCAGCTTTGATATTAATGAGTTTTTTGGGTTAATTGAGAACATGGTTGTTGTTCAATAATAAAATTAATCCTCAAAAATACAACTTGCCTAATAATTCTGCACTCCCTGTAATATTTACATCAGTTTCTGTGCATATTCTTCTTATCTATTAAATGCATATATAGCGAAAATGTGTGTGATTTATATTTCACATTGTTTACCACCTCTGAGCAGTATACACCTGCATATTTCTTTTTTGTAAGCAGTTGTGTATTGACCGGAACTTATCTCTCTGTTTCTGGTGCCAGTCATTCTAGGTTAATCTATACATATATATATATATATATATATATATATATATATATATATATATATATATATATATATATATATATATATATATATATATATATAGTCTTATCATAAATTATAGGTGTTGAGTTACAGCTGTACAAGTATGATACTTAAAAGAGATATTTTATATGACAAATACTGAAGTATAAATTAGGTGGTGAAGAAATAAAAGTACATATTATATTTGTTCTCTATCCAAAACAGTTTTATGTCCATTGTAGTAAATATTGCATTCTAGATTGCACAATCAATGTAATCTAAAATACAAAAAGAAAATACATAAAAAACATGTTTTTTTTTATTTAAAAAAGTCATCGATAGAGGACGAGCTATTAAAAAACGAAAACATATATAGATCAGTGTTTTATATGTAAAAAGACAATATAATACGATTAAAATGTTAAATATTAGGGACTGGCATTTAATATAATTATATTGTAACTCAGATCTCAATATATAAGCCATTAATCAAAAGGCTTTTATTTACATACATACATTTTTGAAAAGCTAGACACTGGTATCTCATATGTGACCAATAACCATTTGCTCACTCATTTTTTTTATTTTTATAAATGACATTAAATTTATTTAAAAATGTCACTATTGAATTCAAGGATGTAAATTTGCCAAAAATTGCAATTATATGTTATCACATAATTGTATTTGTTCGCTTATTATTCCTAACTGAAAGATAAAGCTTGGTCTGCTCATTTGCTAATTAGATAAAACTTTAAAGATACAGTCTACAACTTAATTGTTGTTGTATTGAAAAAAATTAATTAACTCAGGTGTGATCTTGGATCTAAGCCTCTACAGACTACACAGTTATTTAACTACTTTAGACAGACTTGCATTTTAGCCAACCAGTGATTACTCCTAGGTAAATACACTTGCATGAGAACATTCGGCTAAATTACGAGTTTTGAGCGCTATAGGGATTTTAACGACTGCCACAAAAGCGGCATTATTTCACCACCCTATGGCGCTGCTATTACAAGTTTTAAAAAAAGCAGGCTTGTGCTGGAAATATGGTTGTGTTGAGCTCCATACCGCACCAAAAAGTGCTCGTGCACGATTTCCCCATAGACATCAATGGGGAGAGCCGGCAAAATAAAAGCCTAACACCTGCGATCACGGAAACAAAAGTACCGTAACGCAGCCCCATTGATGTCTATGGGGAAATAAAAAGTTATGCTTAAACCTAACACAATAGCATAAACCCTACGTCTAAACACCCCTAATCTGCCGCCCTTAACATCGCCGCCACCTACATACAGTTATTAACCCCTAATCTGCTGCCCCTAACATCGCCGCCACCTAAATACAGTTATTAACTCCTAATCTGCTGCCCTTAACATCGCCGCCACCTACATTGCAGTTATTAACCCATAATCTGCCACCCCAACATCGCCGCCCCTACCTATACTTATTAACCCCTAATCTGCCACCCCCAATGTCACTGCTACTATACTAAAGTTATTAACCCCTAAACCTCTGGCCTCCAACATCACTAACACTAAATAAATATATTAACCCCTAAACCTATCCCTAAAGTAACAATTAACCCTAAGCATAACCCTAACCCTAACGTAACCCTAAGCCTATGTCTAACCCTAACCCTACCATCCCTTAACTTAAATATAATTAAAATAAAGCTAAATAAACCTTAAAATTATTACCTAAATAATTCCTATTTAAAAATAAATACATACATACCTGTAAAATAAAACCTAAGCTAGCTACACTATTACTAATAGTTATATTGTATCTATCTTAGGTTTTATTTTTATTTCACAGGTAAGTTTGTATTTATTTTAACTAGGTAGACTAGTTAGTAAATAGTTATTAACTATTCACTAACTACCTAGTTAAAATAAATACAAAGTTACCCTAACCTGCCTTATACTAAAAACTAACATTACAATAAAATAAAATGAATTAAATTATTAAAATACAATACAACCCCCCCCCACTTAATTACAAAAACGAAAAAACGAAATTATCAAAAATAAAAACGAATTACTCCTAATCTAATAGCCATGTCAAAATAAAAAAGCCCCCCAAAATAAAAAACCATAGCCTACAATAAACTAAAAAATACAAACAACCCCCCAACAGTAAAACCCACCACCCACCCAACCAAACCCAACAAAAAAAACCTATCTAAATAAACCTAAGCTAACCATTGCCCTGAAAAGGGCATTTGGATGGGCATTGCCCTTAAAAGAGCATTTAGCTCTTTTGCAGTGCCCGGAAAAGGGCAATCAGCTCTTTTAGGAATTGCCCAAACCCTAAGCAAAAAAAAAAACACCCAAAAAACTTTTTACAAAACCTAACACTAACCCCCGACGATCCACTTACAATTATCAAAGTCCGGACATCCATCCTCATCCAGCCGGCGAAGTCCTCATCCAAGCGGCAATAAGTCTTCATCCAGGAGGCCTCTTCGATCTTCATCCATCCGGCGAAGTCCTCATCCAAGCGGAAAGAAGTCTTCATCCAGACGGCATCTTCTATCTTCATCCATCTGGCACGGAGCGGGTCCATCTTCAAGACATCCGGCGTGGAGCATCCTCTTCATACGGTCGCCGCCATAAACTGAAGGTTCCCTTTAAGTGACATCATCAAAGATTGGGTTCCTTTGAATTCCTATTGGCTGAAAGATTTCTATCAGCCAATAGGAATTAAAGGTGAAAACATCCTGTTGGCTGATCCAATCAGCCAATAGGATTGAGCTTTCATCCTATTGACTGATCCAATCAGCCAATAGGATTGAGCTCTCATTCTATTGGCTGTTCCAATCAATGGATGCAATGTAAAAGAGCTGTTATCTTTGGGGCAATGCCCCACAAAAGGCCCCTTCAAGGGCCATTGGTAATTTATTGTAGGCTTTTTATTTTGGGGGGGCTTTTTTTATTTTGATAGGGCTATTAGATTAGGAATAATTTGTTTTTATTTTTGATAATTTTTTGTAATTTAGAAAATTGTATTTTAATAATTAAATTTATTTTATTTTATTGCAATGTTAGTTTTTAGTGTAAGGCAGGTTAGGTTTTATTTTACAGGTAACTTTGTATTTATTTTAACTAGGTTGTTAGTAAATAGTTAATAACTATTTACTAACTAGTCTACCTAGTTAAAATAAATACAAATTTACCTATGAAATAAAAATAAAACACAAGATAGCTACAATATAACTATTAGTAATATTGTAACTAGCTTAGGTTTTATTTTACAGGTAAGTATTTAGTTTTAAATAGGAATTATTTAGTTAATAATTTTATTTAGCTCTGTTTTAATTATGTTAAAGTTAGGGGGTGTTAGGTTTAGGGTTAGATTTAGGCTTAGGGTTACGTTAGGGTTAGGTTTAGGGGTTAATATATTTATGTAGAGTTATTGATGTGGGAGGTCAGAGGTTTAGGGGTTAATAATTTATTATAGTATATTTCATTGTGGGGGGTTTGCGGTTTAGTGGTTAATAGGTTTATTATAGTGGCGGTGTAGGTGGACGGCAGATTAGGGGTTAATAATCTTTAAATAGTGTTTGCAATGCGGGAGCGTGGCGGTTTAGGGGTTAATAGGTTTAATATAGTGGCGACAATGTCGGGGAGCGGCAGAATATGGGTTAATACATTTTTTAGTGTCGGCGATGTCCGGAGCGACAGAGGGGTTAATAATTTATTATAGTGTTTGTGATGTGGGAGGGCCTCGGTTTAGGGGTTAATAGGTAGTTTATGGGTGTTAGTGTACTTTATAATAGTTATGAGTTTTATGGTACAGCTTTGTAACGTAAAACTCATAACTACTGACTTTAGATGGCGGTACGGATCTTGTGGTTATAGGGTGTACCGCTCACTTTTTGGCCTCCCAGGCAAACTCATAATACCGGCACTATGGGAGTCCCATAACGCCAAACTCGTAATCTAGCTGATTGTTATCTACATAACTCACATGAAATATCAATATAAATTTTATATAAAATGTAAAAAAACATTCATTTTTGGCTTCCTTCAAGTTAAAATAAATTAGCATATGAAGAACCAAGGTTTTGATTTCAAATAATAATTAAAATAGAACAAAGAAATTTTTTTGATTCAACATAATTTTATATTGCTTGAAAAATTCAATACATATATATTTTTATTTATAAATTTGGATTATAAACCAAAATTAATCTGTTGTTGACTGGCCTTTAAGCACTTTTTGCATAAAATGAAATACTATACAGATAAATGAAAATTATGCCCAATCAGGATAGGATGACAAAGAAGATAATAAGAAATATATAAAACATATCTATTATTATATATTTTTTCATTAAGAGATATAGTACTGTGTATTAAAGGTAATAACGACAATGTAAGATAATTAATTTTCAATAGAAGTTATTTTTTAGCTGAAATAAATATAGTCATTCAGACTGCGTCATAAAAATTGGGCAATATAGGGCCTATATGTGGAACATGCAAAATTGAAACCAAATTCAATGTTCTTTTTAAAAAATTATACCGAATGAAACATTTAATAATGCAATTTTAAAGAGGTTAAAAGAAGCTTTAAAAATATAGAAATGGGATCCAGGTACAAAGCAGCAAAATCTGCTCCTCAGCACAATGGTTGGTCATTTGTGACAGATAATATTCAGATCACTCAGAAATGTTTTGGAGAAATAAAAATGCTTTAATGCAAAAATGTGCATAAATTTACATATGTGTCCAGTCAGAACAATAAAAAAACAAAATAATAATAAATGATAACTCAAAAGTGGAATGTGTGATAGAGGTACTTTCTATAAAGTAAGGATTACATTTTTTACTTTTTATTATTGTTCGAATGATAAAAATAGAAAATGTATCATTAAATATGAGCAGGATAGGCCTATATGTGGGATGACCCAAAATGTCGCCAAATAACATGGATTTTCTGACATGTTGACCTAAGACGAAATTGGCTAAACTAACAGTACTAGATAATTTTAATAGGATTAACATGTAAATAAAGAATTTAAAATGAAAGGAAATAGATTTATTAAAAATTATACCTCTTAGGTCGCTATCACAGTCATCTGTAATCCCGCTGATAACCTCGGGGCCCAAACGCTGCACCAGTCTCTGCTCGTAATCAGTCAAATCGGCGACATAAGCTATTTCTCCTCCGGTAGCACGGGAATAATTTTTTTTCTTTTTCCAATTTAACTTTGGCGAATCTTTTGATGTCGTTGTACTTCTTCTTTATCTGGTCAACGTCTTTTTTTCCGGGTCCCTGGGCACTGACAGCATTACTTAAACCAATCCAGATACTCTTTTTCCGATAACTGGAAATTTGCTTTGCACGACAACCGAATAAGTAATCATAAGAGTCCAGTACCATATCAACTAGAACCAGGTTCTGCTGGTGTGAGAAGTGTGGATTTTTGGATTTGGTTGTGTGCGAATCTGATCCTGAAGTTGCCATACTTAATTTAAGAATAATAAATATATAAGCTAGACATGCTTCTGGTATAATACATTTTCTGTATGCAAAATTACATAAAGTGGACTTTATATAGTGCAGAAATAACTTCCCGTGGCAAATATGACATCTCTGACACCTTACAGTCATGTGGGACAAACATGACTGACAAGTTCTAAGAACATAATAGTACATTCGCTACTAGCAAGGCGTCAGATGTATGAATCATTCACCTGTGCTTGATGCGGATTAGATGCAACAATTTTTTAGCTGTTTTTTAGTACACATGACTAGCAGGCATCGTCTCCCTAACTGCGAGTTCTAGCGAGTAGATCAGACACGCTGTCGTCTAGCAAATTAACGCTTTAGTACATGGAGCCCTTAGAACATATTCTGCTATGTGCAGAACATTGGAATGCATAATATTTACAGTAAATACATAGCTAGAACCTTTATTAAATATGAATATTGCATAAATATGCTTTTACATGTTTTCATCTACTTAATGGCAAAGGGCTAAGATGCACTTCTATTTAAATCTGTATATAGGTAGCCAGGTAATAAAAAGTGCTAGGAAAGCACATATACCAGAGAATACATAAAAAATAATAATCAGCAAGACATCCAGAAAGCCGGCCATGCCAACATCACTTAGTGTAGACTCTGGCTCTCACACAATTGTGACTTCTGACAGTTGCACTTCTCCTGCCAATGGCCTCATCAGTAGCACATCCCCGCTCCAGCACCAGACTTGCGGTAAGTGCAGTTGGGCAAAGGCCGCGTTTAGAAGCCTGACATAGAACCTCCGAAAGTGTGATCTCAGGATCAGGATGTGAAGGATCATAACAGGACATGAAAGATGCTGAAGATGACACTTCATTATCAATCTTGGGCATGAACATTAACCTCTGGTTTCCTTGAATTCTCTTCAGGGCCATATCCACAAGTCCCGATTGGCCTACCAGGATACCGGTAGATTTCCCGGTGGGCTGCAGCAGCTAGGGTGTCCAGCTACAATTTAAGGTGGTGGTGCTGCTGGCCTGGTAATGCAGCTGTATCATCTCTCTTTCTCCTCTGAGCTACATGCATTAAGATCACATAGCATTTTCACGTAAAAAAAAAAAAATCCTAGTACCATTTTAGTAGCCCTCCTTTAGTTTTTAATGTCTAGTCAAGTTACACTATAAGATATAGTGACTGATTTGAGTGTCTTCTCCAGATCAAACAATGGATATTCAATTTCACACTGTGATGGGTTAATTTAATCAGGTTGTAGGGTGCCTGTATAAGAACAAGTCAGCTCTTTTTTTTTATTAAAAATTAATATAATTTAATTCTAAAGAAAATATTGGAAGAAGAAGTATACCCGTAATTCTATTTTTTTTTAATATGTGTTGTGTGCATTCTACAGATCTAATGGAAAATAGGGCTGGTCATCAAATTTTTCCAGGGCTGCTTTTTACTCCCAGTCTGGCACAGCATATCTATTGCATTTGATTAAATACAATAAATGACCACAATGAATGCGAGATTCCAGGATCTTTTTTACCCCAAATTCATCTGCACCATCCACAGAAACAAGAGAAGTAGGAGAAAGAACAAATTGAGGAAATAGATTAGAACAACATCTATTGACCTGAGACACATGGAAATTAATTCTAACACTAGGAGGTAGGTCAAGTTTCACAGCCACAGCATTGACTCACAGCATGTGTGAGATCCAAAAAGAGTCCACAAAACAAGGACCTAACATTTTAGAAGAATAGCATGATAGCTCTATGTTGGTGGGAACACCTTGTCAGGTATATTGTGAGGTTATAAATTTGTTTCCATGTTTTTTGATTTTTGAATTCTGAATATAACTAATTCATAAAATGTTATTAAACAAATTATGGTATGAAACACTGATAACATATTTTATCCACATGACAGCATATTAAAAACTATTTTCATTTCATGATTATAGGAACAATTTAATAGGTGACATTATTAACACTCGGTTATCTAAACGTTATTGTTCAGTATTTTTTCAGGTTTGGGTTTAAGCCAAAGAAACACAGCTGACAACTGAGAGCTGCATTAGAAAGTATCAGCAAAATAATCAATACAAAAAAAAAAAATCATATTAAATTTTAAAATTAAATTCCTAAGAACATACTGAAAAAACATATCAATAATTTAACTTCCTTGTCCAGTGCAAAAGGATGCCAGCAGGAACTTTTAAAAGGATGTTCTTGCTTTGCTGTTTTAAAATAATAAAACATCTGCTGGATATTGTATCTTTATTATACATTATTGTTCTGTAAGTGCCTTAGAAAACAAACATTTTTTTTGTAGAATAAAAGATTTGCAAGGTTAAGGTCTTGATCAGCACGCTATTTTGAGGATACAAAATATTTTATTGAATTTATTTAGGCTTATAGCAGTTACATGATGGTAGTGTTCTTGCAAAAGCTGAGAGAAATATTGTTATCCCAGAAGAATGTTATATTCTTCTCCAACAAATCATAAAAGATGCTCTTGACAAGGTGCTGAAAAACTCTCGGTCATTACACAGGATTAACCTTAACTGCAATTATTCACAATTGTGTTTCTTCAATTTGACTGCATTTTGTTATTCATTTCTCGCAGATATCATGATTATCGGCTCAGTACTGAACTTGTCAAAAAAAATCTGTAATCACTGGAAACAAGTCATGGTTCTTGCTCATTTTGTTTAAGCATCTATTCTAAAGTTAAAGTCTACATATTTTGTTCATAAAAAAAAAACAAACACTACATTTGACTGAATTTATGAAGAAATGCTCCTTAAAATTGTACTGCAAGCATATAGCAAGAAGTTGATAACTGAACCTTCAGTGGCAGTTAACTTGGCAATATTATCTCTTCTGAAGTTTGAAGGGGCCCAAGTCAAAATCTAACATTCATGATTTAGATAGAGCATGCAATTTACTTCCATTAACAAAATGTGCACAGTATTATATTCACACATTTTGAGTCACCAGCTCCTACTGAGCATGTGCAAAAATTCACAGAATATACATGTATGCATTTGTGATTGGCTGATGGCTGTCACCTGAGGAGTGGAAATAAACATAACTTTGAAATTTGTCAGAAAAAAATCTACTACTCATTTAAAGTTCATACTAAGACCCCGATAATTGAAACTGGTGGGAGGCGGCAATATATTCAAAATGGATCCAATGAGATTTTGAGAATGCCGGCAAAATATTAAAAGTGCTGATATTTCTCTTTAAAGACAGCATTGCAGAGGGGTATTTTACTATACATCACAATGGGTGCCAATGCTGGCAAAATATTACAAGCAGCATCGGTACCAACATTGGTGATGTAAAGGGAAGGATCCCTATTAAATATATAGCACACAGCCTAATAACTATAACTATGTACCCCTTAACCACCATAACCCATGACCACAAACTAACCCCACACTACTTAACCCCTAAACCACCAATAGACCACCACAATAAACTTCCTAACCTATTAACTCCTGTATCGCCAATAGCCCATCGCAATAAACGTCCTAACCTATTAACCACCTAGACCTGAAAAACCCACTGCAAACACCTCCTACACTACTTAACCCCTATACTGCCAATACCCCTATGCTATTAACCCCATACACCGCCACAACCCCCCAACGCAAACTACCCCTACACTACTTAACTACCTAACACCAAATTTAAAAAAAGCAAAAAAAAATAACATTTCTAAAACCAAAAAAACAACACCACAAAAGATAAAACCCCCCACTGTTATGCCTATACTAAAACTAAAGCCCCCTTTAAAAAAAAAAAAAAAAAAAAACCCCAAAATAAAAAACCCTAAACTAACACTAACAGTTACTTTAAGAGTATCCCTTGGAAGGGCTTTTTGTAGGACATTGCCCTAAAGTGTTACAGCTCTTTTTTTTTAAAAAAAAATACTACAACCCCATTCTACAGTAAAAGTAACCATCACCCCCAAAATAAAAACCTAAACTTAAAAAATCCCTAAAGGGCATTTGGAAGGACATTGACCTAAAGTAAAACAGCTCTTATAGGATTACAAAAACAAAAACAAAAAGAAAAATTAAACAAAATCTTTATCGTATAAAAGATTGCCCTTAGAATGGCATTTGGTAGGGCATTACCCTAAAGTAAAACAGCTCTTTTAGGAGATGAAAAAAAACTAAACTAAAAGACCTAAAAGAAACCCCCCCCACTAATCTTAATTAAATAGCCCGGGTGAGGTATCTGAACAGTGATCGGATCGGTCACACTTTTCTGAGCTCCAGCAGAATCTCTTCCAATCCGCAAATTCCAAGGGCCCTTTTACAGCTAACTCTCCAATTTTACAATTAGCATTGACCCATACTCTAGTGGTGCACTAAATAACCTATATCAAGCTGTATTTTTTAAACTGAAGAAAGAAATCAGATGACAGAGGCCTAGTGCTGCGGCACCTAATAGGCAGCGCTACCCCCCTTGGAAATCTAAAGTACTTAGCAACAGCTGGATACACCAAGATACCTATCTGAGTCTTCATATCACTATCGTTAAAACTTGACAGACCGAAGAGAAGAATTTCAGTTTACAGCCTCATACGAATATATAACATAAAATCCTACGTCACTTTTCATCCAAAATGGCTGATATAGGGGAAGTTGACCCTCAAGACATCTTTAACCACATACATTGGCAAAGATTTGAAAAGCTTTGCCTACGCCTTATCGAGAAAGCCCCACAAGATCCACTCCTTTCACAAGATTCTTCATCGGCTACCTACAGAGCCCTGAGAGCAGGATCACCAGAAAGGCCTCAGCAGCAGAAAGCATGCAGCGATACCAGCGTTACCCCATTGAGCAACCTACAGTACAATATGGCTACTACGGGGAGGCTGATCAGCCCACAATCACTAAAGGGAAAGATCCAATTATACTGGCGAAAACCAGCTTCACACAGCATAAAGAGGAAGCTCCAACAAATGACGACATACTCACCACCAGTCGCGGCCCTGTGGGGTTGGGGGGGGGGCCTGGGAAGCCGAGGCTGTAAAATATGCATCTTCTGAGTTTGCAGCTATACTCGGTTACCTTCATCCTAACAGCAACCCACCGGACTACTTACTTTAAAAAGAGGTACCTTCTAATACCAGATGACTTCAGGAGGCCTAAGTCTACACGTTCTCTGGACCTCTATCCTGGACTCCTCCTATTAACAATGCAATACGAGACCATCAGGACTTCACTGTGGCCTATCCCATTATGCTCACAAAGTCATGGGGATAAATGATAATTTGCTATACTAGTCATTTATCATGCATACCGGCAGAAAATAATAACAGACACATATACAGTAGTATGTTTAGACACTGTTGTCTTAGATTCAAACTTTCTTATATGGACTAGTTGATGACTCTGTTTTTGTTGTAATATTAAAATGTACTATGTCATATCCACTGCTTAAGTGACACCTATAGTTTATATATCTGGGGCCGAACAGCTCATCAAGGCAAAAATAAATCAACCTCAGGACAGGTAGTGATAAGTACACTTATTTAGCACCACAGATGGTTTTGCCCTCACACATTTAGTTTGACGTGTCCTATTCATTCTAAATATATATTATAATGGTTTAATTAGCATATCCTTTAAGTTCCAGATAGCTCTGTTTTTGGATCCTGCAGCTTGCGGCCAGAGCTGGGGAGAAAAAGACAGGCCTGATGGCACATAATGAACACTGTCCTATACCTCAATGTAACTAGTTAAATACATACAGCCAGGGGGGCGGAGCCAGCAAGGGAGCCGACTGGATGCAGAAAACTTAGCTCCCAGAACAAATTGACTAAATATCCCTTTATAAATTCTATAACCTCTTGAAATTCCCTATATTTCATTAAATATGCCCCCAAATACCCCATCCCCATGTTCTCTCCCTGATAGAGCCCAAATTTAATATAGCCCTAAGAATCATATTGTTCCGGTGTTAGCCGGAGGAGCTGGAGCCATTCACACAAGCTTATATCACAGCTATCTGACACTGCAGTGCTTTTTCGGATATTTCGTTGGCACATCTTCCACTTATGCAGACTCCTGAGGAATGGAGTGACTACCGTAAAAACTTTGTAAGGCTCAGCTTGTTTGCGACTCCTGGATTGTTGTGAGATTGCGGGTAAGCCAGCGAAACGCCGACATCTTGGCTAGCAGGTCGGAAGGGACACAGTGAGCTGTACAAGCGGAGTTCACTCTTCAACACCCCTCAACCACCTTGGAGACCTACCAGTCCAGGGTCTTCACTGCCAGCATGCCCAGACCTGTACTGGGGCTGATCGATATCAGTGGATTGCAACTGCACACCTCAGGCTTGTAACTCTCAGGAGACTGTTTCTGGGCTCAACACGATCGGCTACCTACGGCTCTGACGTGATTGCACAGCCATAATTGCACTACCTACTGTGAGTACTCTCTCCCCTCTCCTCATCAATAAGGGGAATTAGATAGCCACGTAACACCTGTTATTGCCATTCTCACTGGGCTACAACTGTGGCGGCCATATACTTTGTTAACCCTCAGGACTTTTCACTCATGTTTAATGTCTTGGGCCCTCTGCTGCACTGAGGTGATTTTTTCCCTGCAAGTTCACACAGCTTATACAACAGCTGGCCTACATATTTTGGATATAATAACTAACCGGCAATATAGTGACTTAAAATCTACTGTTGTGAAGCAGGACATTGTTTACTTTACTGTGGGCATATTATGCTGGGAACTCAGCACCTATAACCGCCAGGCAGAACTGTCACTCTATAAACCCTCACTATACTGAAACGCCTAGCTGTATCAGGATTGTTCCTAGCTTTTACACACAGCAATAAGTTTTACAGCCTCCTAGAACTGCAAGACCATAATATATATTGCACATATTTGATGTTAGGCTGATATACTACTGGCCCCTACCTTTGCTATTACTGGGTATTGTAAAACAACATTGCATATTCGAGTTGAGAACTACAGCAACTTATACTGCAACCAGTCCAAGAACAGGACCCTAAAAGAACTTTCATTTAGTTCTTATACTGCTGCAGCCATAGTGTCCCCCCTCACCCTTTTCCGCTCTTAATACAAGGGTGGGTCATATCCTCTTCCCTTTTCCTGTCAGCGCCCAGTGGTGGCATAGCCCCTGAGGGGAGACACACTTCTAAGACAGAAAACAGCCTGAATGCTTGCCTGACCTTGACAGAGGTAACCGTTGTCATTCACTCTATCACTGGATATCTTATTGCATAGTTCTTTGCTAAGAGTCATCATGGCTTTATACTTCAAGGCTATATCCACCTGGGGGGCTAGCGCAGTGTCCAGGGGCTCCATAGAACCAGTTCCCAGATTGTATGAATTTAACATGCCACAAGGCAATAGAAAGAAACATTCTGCTACGTTACCTAAAAAGTCTTTAGCTGACCACTTCAAAGCAGCTATTATACCTGAAGCAACGCCACGAAGCCCAGAACTAATATCCCAACCTGAACCTCTGATTCACAGCTTGACGACACCTCATACTGCAGCCTCATACTGCAGCCCCGACCCCTATAGTTAAGATGACTGACACTACAGTTTCTGAAATTGTTAATACTCTCACTGAGAGAATGAAGAATTTAGAAGAGACACTCACTAAAACTATAAGGGGATTGGTAGCTGAACTGAGAAGAGATATTGCTGCTATTAATGAACGCACTGAAGCGTTGGAACGTAAGCAAGAAGATTTGGCCATAGAACAAGCCAACTTAATCTCCTACTCACAGAACATAGTAGATCATGTGGATATTATTGAGGCCAAGGTGGCAGACCTCGAAGATCGTTCAAGATGAAACAATCTCAGGTTTCGTGGAATTTCAAAAGTGTCGCCCGGGGAATTGGGAGACTTCATATTAGAATATTGTAAACACCTTAAACCAACCACTAATACCTCAGAGTCCCTTATAGACATGGTACATAGGCTTCCAAGAGGTAGAAATGTCTCAACTGACAAACCACGGGATACTATTGTGCGGTTCCACTATTTTACGTACAAAGAACAAATCCTTAAGGCAGCTTTCAACACCTCATCTCTACCAGAAGGAGTCAGACATATTCAGGTCTTCCCGGATCTTTCCCAGTATACTATGAAAAAGAGAATTTTTTTTCGAGAGATCACAGCTATACTCAGGAAGAAGGAGATCAAATATAGGTGGGGATACTCGACTAAGCTCCTGATCCATAAGGATGGATCATTGATCACACTTGAAGATCCCTCCCGAGGAAAATAACTTTTAGACTGATGGTTCCAAGGTTCCTCAAGACCCGTCAATCCCACACAGACTCAAATTACAGAACCTCAGGACACTACAGCTCCAGTACGCCATAGGCCTGAGAGACTTAGCCCTATGGCTAAGGAGTGGGATCCTTTCCCACAGAGACTCCAGGCCTCAAATGCCAAACATCAAAATCAAGAATTGGACTCTGCTTAATTCTGATTAAATGTCATCTGTTTCAGGTTTCTGGACTTGTTTTTTTTTGTTCTGGATCACCCATTTAAGATGCCAGAAGACTGCTGACTCGTAATGTATACTTTTTTTTTTTTTTTAAATGTTTCTTTACATTTATTGTCTTTGTTTAATTATTGAACCATATATGTCTATTTCTTGCTAATAGGCCCTATGTAATCCTCAATTGCACATTTTGCCAGGGGTAATCTCACCACGACCTCTAGCTCAGCTGAGAGGATACGCTGACAGGAATAGATAATGCATGTCCCCACCCTTGACTGACATGACACCTGCCATAGATTACATTTCCAGACTAGTTTTACTTCTAACACGCTAACCACTTGTTTTTACAGCTTCAAGGTAGACTGAAACTTACAGGGTAATGCGGTTACAGACAATAACTGCTAGTAGAAGATCAGGAGACTCTGGTATTATATAGAGCTTTAGACAGATTGTCTGTGGAACGTGAACTTCACTGGACCTACTAACAATGAACATAACACTCATTACCCCACTGACTTACTAACTTACTAGATGACTAGGTAGACAACGGGACAGGTCTCCAGTTATCCACTTTAGGTGATACTACCTGGACACTAGGCGACCTGATTTCGGTTTAATCCAGGTAGCCTTACACATAGTCCTATTGCTACCCTATGCCAAAATAATGTTTTGGTTAATTCCTTCTAAGATAAAGTTCTGTTCTGAATATATTTATGGTTGTTTGTTATTCCTTGCTCCTATTCCTCTGTGACAAAGGGGAGGTCTGGGCCCCCCTCCCCTCTCCTAAAATCATGTGATATTATTGCTAGGAAGTTTTGTTTTGAGGTTCTATACAGTGGTTAATGTCTAATACTCCTACATTGTATTTAATAGCAGTATGTTTTCTGGATCCCATAGGACACTAATTATCTGATTTTAATATCTATCTAAAGTATGCCCCCCAGGGGATAGGCCCCTATGCTACTATTACCCTTATCATTATCCCTATTTTTATATTGTTCCATCTTTTATTCAAGAAGTTTTGTACCAACCCAGGCTTTATCTTATCATATTTTATTTTATTTTGTGTAATTTAATTTTACTTAATTTATCTTCTCCTACTTCAGTTCTCCATAAGGCTCCACCCTCACCCTCCTGCTCCCCTACCCTTATCCTTTTCCCCTTCCGCCCAGTCCCTTCCAATTATGATCTACCTCCCCCTACTTTGTCCAGAAGTACTGATTAAAGGGACATTATACACTCATTTTTTCTTTGCATAAATGTTTTGTAGATAATCTATTTATATAGCCCATAAAGTTTTTTTTTTAATTAATGTATAGTTTTGCTTATTTTTAAATAACATTGCTCTGATTTTCAGACTCCTAACCAAGCCCCAAAGTTTTATGTGAATACGCTCGACTACCTACTCCAGCTTGCTCCTGTTTGTGTAAAGGGTCTTTTCATATGCAAAAGAAGGGGGGAGGGGGGGAGTGTCTTATTTGCCACTTGCAGTGGGCTTTCCAGCTACCTTTTCAACAGAGCCAAACTGACAGCTTCTAAGTTAATTTTTAAACAGTTTTATACTGGATTTTTATTTCAGTATCTGTGCATATTATTCTTTATAGTAGTGTCTATTACATGCAGTTATATGAAAATGAGTGTATACTGTCCCTTTAAGTGTCACCAACATTTTATTGGATTTCGGTCTGTAAGGAAAGTGGTTGCAGTAATTGCTCATATAACACTTGCTTAAACTTGTGTGACTTTGCCTTTAAGAGAGTGAAAGCATTGCACTAACTTGGGTGACTTTGCCTTTAAGAGAGTGTGCCTTTAACAGAGTAAAAGACATTAATTAACTTCAGGTAGATGACACTGAATTTTGCTAAGTCATGCTACAAGTGGTAAGCAACCGATGGATGCTGATGATAAGAAGTCAAAACCCAGACAGAACAAGGGTGTAACCTTGGCAGGGGTCACTTACTGACATTAAGGAACACATTGGTATAGGGGCTAATGCCATGGTAATATTGTTAATTATTATTAAGTGCAATAGGCTAAGTAATATTAATTGCAATAGGCTAAGTAATAAAGCCATTATTGATGTTTAGCTATTAATTATATCTATAGAAAGATTGTTAAAACCATTATTGAGAGTTGACAAAAGTAACTGCATAAGACCACATAACAGGCAGAAAAACATGTTTGTTTGAAACTAAAGATGACGGCATTGCAGTTTAGGAATACGTCAGAGATAGTACCTGGGTATGCCCTGATAAGCTTGGTTGAGGCTAAAGACAGACTGGCCAGATGTCTTGGGCCAGGGCCAATCTCAGAGGGTGCGGTCTCAGGATCTGTGGAGTTGCGCCAAAACTGTTACACAAGTGAACAGTATAAAGAGGGGTACATCTAGGCAATCTGATCAGTTGTCTGATTGTGTATTGATTGTCATGTCTGATGTCTGATGTCTGAGTCAGTCTGAGAGTCTGAGTATTTGTGGTGTGTGTATTTGAGTGTATTTTTGGGACCCATGGATGGACGCATCCTCGGTGTTGTTTCCCGCTGATCGCCTGTTTTTCTCCTGGTCCAAAGATTGCCCAGATGTCCCCTCCCATTGCGCCCCAGAAGCGGCAGGATAGGATGATGCAAACAGAGATCACGGTGATGTAGTAATTTGTTTGTTTAAAACTAGCTAGACTTGTTTTAGTGGTAATACAGCATAAGATTGTTATCAGTCGTTGCGCAGGCAACTAAATGTAACTGAAAACTGTATAGATAGTTGTATCTAGAATTGTTTATATAAGCATTGCAATTGCATAGAGTGTTATAAGTATGAATAGTGGTTTGTGGTATTTTGTTTCCATGATTATGTTGCAGAATAAACCATCATTGTTATTATAAGATTGTGAAAACCTGTGTAATGTGTCAGTCATTTCCTTGCTGAAAAGTGATATATATGATAACATCATATCCTGACAAAAAGAATCACATAACATTATTGGCGTAGTCGGTCGGCAGGATGCATAATTGTTTATCACTTGAGCAAAGAAACTGACAGTTTTCTTACTGAATGTGCAGAGCTGATAGACGCAGCTCCGATCGAAAGTGAAACCCCTTTTGTAGATAAAAGAAATAAGCCAGAAAAATATATAGCTGTATCTTGCACGGTCAGGAGTATAAATATATATGTTTCTGGATTAGTTAGAATTGAATTGTTAATTCCTCAAATGAGCCATGAAAGCTGTGTAAATAAACAGATATTTCATGGACATAGTCACAATTGTCACCTTGGAATGAAATTAATTGATATTGCACAGGTATATACATATTAACGTATATTGTTACTGTTACTGTGAATTTATTGATTGATGTCAGCAATAATTGAAGGTAAAAATGTTTAGGAAGAAAGCACAAACGGTTACCCCTTCACGGCCTCAAAATATTGTGGCTTGGGAGGGGACCCCATATCAGGAATTAGCAGGGGAAGTCTTGTCTGGGACTGACCTCCCAGATAACGCTGAATTTTTTGACAAAATAGAACCTTGTGAAGTGTTGAATAAATTACAGAATGTAAAAGTTAAGACAGATTCAGACACAGAAAGGTTACATAAGAAATTATGGGTGTTATTACAGGCATACAGAAAGACACACGAGCAGTTAGAGGAAGCTGTAGAGCAGACAGTGTGCCTGCAGAGTCAGAATAAATTGTTATTAAAAAAGAGCCAGTGTTATGAAGATGTAGCTCAACAGGCTGTGGTTAAGATAGCCAGGGCCAAAGTAAAGCGGAAGGTTGGTAGGTTGAGCAAAAGTAAGTTACAATCAGTATTACAGAGCAGGGCCAGATGGGACCCTGGGGGGTGGGATGAAACTTTGCAGAAATGGAAGGTCCATTTGGGAAAAGCAGTAAATGTACTGAATTACAGATCTATCACTGACAGTGAAATCTCACTGTCCAGAATGATAGGCACACAGGAGTACATTGAGCATCATGCTCAACATGCTGTGGTAACGTGTTGGGAAACTAGCCCTGAGGGGAAAATGTCCCTAGTTGATTCCCAAACGAAGTCCACTGGAAAAGGATACCAATACCTGGATGGGACAAAAAGGGCCAGTGCCCCTGAAGCCCCAGGGCCAGGGTTGGACTTGCTTTCGTTGGAGGACCTGGAGTAATATTTCCAGGGCCCATACGAAACAGGCCAAGCTCCCAGTATCAGTTGATTGATACTGGAGTGGAGGCAACTTAGATTTATTAGGGGGGGGTGAGACTATAGAAGTAAAACAAGCAGGGGTGGTATTGAAAGTAGGAAGTCTCCCTAAGCAGTGATGTTTTGTTTTAATTGTACCCATCCCAGAGTATTTAATTAGCATAGATGTATTAAAAGGGGAGTTACAATGTAGTGAATGTAGTCAAGGATAGGGAGCAATGATTGGCTGCATGTGCCTGCGGGCAAGTGCTATTTACGGAATTAATTTGAAGTATGTTTCCTTCCTAGATTCTTGTTGACAGGGCTGTTATTGTAACCGGTGCTCTGTTGGGACTCCTTTTGGCCGCATGCGTAAGCCAAGCACTGATGAGCCAGAGGATGAAACGTGAGGTGTCCGGTGCCAGCTATCACACCTTCTATGAGGGAAGCATGACCGTTCCGTATTGCACAACATGGGCATCCTGCTCCATCCCATTTACCTTTGATGACGACGTAACCTGTTTGACCAAAAATGAATATGGAAGTTGGATGTTCCTTACCAAGCGGGAAAGGGTGGTATTTGAACTATCAGAAGAAGAGACAATTACCTGTGACATCCCTTCCTTCACTGTACATTGTGTAACTAAAGATTTTTGTTCTACTGCAGTGACCAGGGAAGACTGCAAGGACTCTAAGGAGGATGAGAGCTGGACAATTGTTTTACCGGATGAGAACTTAATATTTGAATTGCAAGAAGGGGTTGGGTTAATTTGTGAAAATCCCAGTACGCCTTCCACTTCCCCAAAACTAACAGTGGGAATTCAGGAACGCATTTTAGGTTGTAAAACATCCATTGATACACAGGTTCGTGCTGTAATGTTAAACATATCATACACTGATGGGGAACCAGAGGGTCTGACATATGTGTGTAAATATACAGGAAAAGAGTCATCTGAACCTCTTTTAATGTATATCAGGAGACCTGTAATGGATGGGAAATTATTAAACAACCGACACAAGGGAAAGAGGGACCATGCACGGCGTCATTTAGGCTCCCTGCATGCCTCCTCATGGGAACTTGATAATACCTTTGTAAAAACTGCCAAAGATGTGTTTAATGTGACAAATGTTCAGGGACCATGTTGGGTATGTGGGTTTGTGCCTCACGGGCAGACTAGGGGTTACCCTTATCTAGGTGTATCTTTAACCATGAGTATGCTTGCCGATATGATTGGGAATAAGACTATGTGGAATTTTACAGGTCTTAACACACCAGGTAGGGATGACTTGCTGGATAAGTTGCATCTAGCTAACAATGTGACTACAGGTGCTATTATGTTTCAAAATCTAGATGGGGAGATATATAGTACTAATAACCTAACCCAGCTACCTGACATGATAATGTTAATGTATAACATAGGACGGCTAGTTAAAAATAGGACAGGGGTATTCAACATTAAACTGAAATTCTATGACTTCTCATATTTGACTTATGCCCATGAGAGATGGAAGACTAAGTTTGGTGAGCCCAGAGACCTTATTAAAGACTGGTACCAACTCAATAGGGAAACACTAGCAGGTAACACACGGACTAAGGATGGGAGGAAGCGACTGAATAGGATATGTCCTCCTTTTGTTAAACTACCAGTGGGATATTATTGGTTGTGTGGGAGGTGGGCAGTAAAGGTAATACCTTGCACCCATTATGGCCCATGCTTTTTAGGATATATATTCCCTGCTTTTAACATAACCACCACACTTCCACCACCTATATTGCATAGAACACGAAGATACCTTGACCTGGACAAAATACACAATGGAGTTAAAATTAGTGAAGGTATGCGCCTGCTTGCAACATTTGTCCCTCATTATGGGGCTGCTACAGCCCTCACTAGATTAAATACGCTAGCTGATTTAGTGGATGAAGCTTTTAATGTAACTAGAGATGCAATAGAGCTCTTAGCATTAGAACAGGAACAAATTAGGATGGTGGCATTGCAGAATAGAATGGCTCTAGACTATCTCCTAGCTGCAGAAGGAGGAGTTTGCCAAATAATCCACCAGCAATGCTGTGTGTACATAGAAGACAATACAGGTAAAATCAAACATGACCTACACAGACTAGAAGAAGTGCAAAAGCACATACGTGAGGTACATGATGATTCATTTAGCAAATGGCTTAAAGACTTTGACTGGACTTTTGGACTGGGGGGATGGCTTGGAAGCTTAGGCAAAACTATAGTTAAATGGCTATTAATAAGTCTGGCTTGCTTGTGTGGGATATTCATTATAGTAAAAATGTTTGGATGTTTCTGTAATACATTAGGTAGGATGTGTTTTAAACCAAAAGACAATATTACTTGAGTGTTTTAATTATTAAGGTATGTGTTTAGAAACAAGCAAGGTGTCACATGACCAAGGGGTGGAATGTAAGGAAAGTGGTTGCAGTAATTGCTCATATAACACTTGCTTAAACTTGTGTGACTTTGCCTTTAAGAGAGTGAAAGCATTGCACTAACTTGGGTGACTTTGCCTTTAAGAGAGTGTGCCTTTAACAGAGTAAAAGACATTAATTAACTTCAGGTAGATGACACTGAATTTTGCTAAGTCATGCTACAAGTGGTAAGCAACCGATGGATGCTGATGATAAGAAGTCAAAACCCAGACAGAACAAGGGTGTAACCTTGGCAGGGGTCACTTACTGACATTAAGGAACACATTGGTATAGGGGCTAATGCCATGGTAATATTGTTAATTATTATTAAGTGCAATAGGCTAAGTAATATTAATTGCAATAGGCTAAGTAATAAAGCCATTATTGATGTTTAGCTATTAATTATATCTATAGAAAGATTGTTAAAACCATTATTGAGAGTTGACAAAAGTAACTGCATAAGACCACATAACAGGCAGAAAAACATGTTTGTTTGAAACTAAAGATGACGGCATTGCAGTTTAGGAATACGTCAGAGATAGTACCTGGGTATGCCCTGATAAGCTTGGTTGAGGCTAAAGACAGACTGGCCAGATGTCTTGGGCCAGGGCCAATCTCAGAGGGTGCGGTCTCAGGATCTGTGGAGTTGCGCCAAAACTGTTACACAAGTGAACAGTATAAAGAGGGGTACATCTAGGCAATCTGATCAGTTGTCTGATTGTGTATTGATTGTCATGTCTGATGTCTGATGTCTGAGTCAGTCTGAGAGTCTGAGTATTTGTGGTGTGTGTATTTGAGTGTATTTTTGGGACCCATGGATGGACGCATCCTCGGTGTTGTTTCCCGCTGATCGCCTGTTTTTCTCCTGGTCCAAAGATTGCCCAGATGTCCCCTCCCATTGCGCCCCAGAAGCGGCAGGATAGGATGATGCAAACAGAGATCACGGTGATGTAGTAATTTGTTTGTTTAAAACTAGCTAGACTTGTTTTAGTGGTAATACAGCATAAGATTGTTATCAGTCGTTGCGCAGGCAACTAAATGTAACTGAAAACTGTATAGATAGTTGTATCTAGAATTGTTTATATAAGCATTGCAATTGCATAGAGTGTTATAAGTATGAATAGTGGTTTGTGGTATTTTGTTTCCATGATTATGTTGCAGAATAAACCATCATTGTTATTATAAGATTGTGAAAACCTGTGTAATGTGTCAGTCATTTCCTTGCTGAAAAGTGATATATATGATAACATCATATCCTGACAAAAAGAATCACATAACACGGTCCAATATCCTTTAGGGACTTCCCTGCTCCTCCCCCCCTCCTCCCTTGCCCTTACACAGTGCATGTTAGTTA
Organism: Bombina bombina; assembly: GCF_027579735.1. NCBI lineage: Eukaryota > Metazoa > Chordata > Amphibia > Anura > Bombinatoridae > Bombina > Bombina bombina. The sequence goes on from NC_069500.1 coordinate 1,284,554,326, forward strand.
TTGAACACCTGGAATTTTCCCTTACAATTGAGACTTCCCTCTCCTTATTCTGCTCCTAATTATAGACCAATTCTCATTTACATTCTAACTGACTTGGACCCCATACCCTCTAGGAACTCTTTTTCCTCCCTTTCCCTTCCCCCGTCCTTATACCGAGCGTGTTAAGTATTGAATATTTGGAACTTTTCCTCCCACCTGGTTACACCTTTGAGCTTACATCGTAAGCAACAGAAAATAAATCCCATTTTTACTTCAATTTTACTTCAATTTTACTTCAATATTATTTTCATGTATTCCATTAAGTTGTCACACCTTCTATATTCATAGTTGTTATTCATATTCATTTGTATAATACCATATGCTCTGTGAGAAAATTACTGGCAGTTGAATTTCATTGAACTGAATTTGTTTGGTTTGGTAACTCTTAGTCCTTTCTTCTATTTCCTTCTCATCTCTTCCTTACTCTTTGTTCTCTACCATCTCCCCTGTTTTTATTTTATTTTTAATCCACATCTTAGGGCACTGTCTGTGGCCTTGATCTACTTTCCCTCCTACTCTTTTTTTTTTTTTCTTTGTTCCGCTTCCCTAAAGTCCAAACATGATTCAGACACCTCCCCTTACACTCACTACATTAAACGTTAGGGGTTTGAACTCCCTAACAAAGAGAAGCCTACTAATTAACTACTTGTCATCACTCAAAACTGACGTTGGCTTCCTCCAAGAGACCCATTGGGTAAAAGGAGAAGAACTGAGACTGAAGACACCATTGTTTCCATATGTAAGATCAGCGTCCTATGTAGGCAAAAGTAGGGGAGTCGCAATCTTGATCAACCAAAACCTCTCCTTCCAATGTTTACATACAGAGGAGGATAAGGAAGGCCACTATGTAATGGTAGTGTGCAAGCTTAATAATTGCACATTTACCTTGGTTAATATATATGCTCCCAATCAGGGACAATTGAAATTTCTGAGAAAAACCTTGGCTTTAGTTGACCAAATTAAACAAGGCACTGTCCTCATTGGAGGAGACTTTAACTTAGTGTGGGAACCAGAGATGGATAAGAAATTCTCTGGTTTGGGATCTAGAGATACACATAACAATTCATCCGCCCCAAGGTACCGCGACTTAATGTACCAATATCAGCTCTTTGATGTCTGGCACTCCCTTCATCCCGCTGATAGAGACTATTCATATTTATCCCCGACACATAGATTTTTTTTACAGACTCTTGGACTTTGAATGAGGTTCTCACAGCCACAATATCTCCCTGTCCGTGGTCAGATCATGATGCAGTAACCATTACAATGCCAAGTAACACAATGCTTACATCCAGACCTAGATGGAAATTTCCACAATTTTTGTGGACTGACCCCTTATTCCAGAGGTCACTACAGGAAGCGACGACTGAGTTTTTCCGACATAATTCGGATGATGAAACTTTCCAGCAAACCAGATGGGGCGCATTTAAAGCATATATTCGAGGCGTTTGTATCAGCAAATTAGCTAAAGTTAGGAAAGATAAAGGAGGACCTTTGGGAAAATTGATGTGTGAACTTCGTAAGGCAGATAAATCGAACAAAATTAACCCCACCCCGGTTCTCTCAGATGAAATTCTTCGCCTTAAGTCCCTAATTAAGGAAAGGGAGACTGAAAGAGTTCAGGAGGCTGCAATGCGATTCCGGCAGCTTATGTACTCTAAGAGTAATAAAGCAGACTCGCTTTTAGCCAAAAAGTTGCGACAAAGGGCGGCGGCGGCGCGCATTCCCTTTCTGTCCCATGGAGGCAGAATTGCATCCACCCCTGCAGACATCGGCGCCATGTTTGCAGACTTCTACTCTCAATTATACAATATTGATACACATGAGCACCCCATCTCGTCCCCGGTTCAGGATATTTCAGATTTCTTGAACACCTTAAATCTTCCACAACTGACAGAAGCAGATGCGGAGGCACTAACACGGGCATTCTTGTCCAGAGGGATAGAGACTGTGTTAAATCAGATTCAAAGTAACAAAGCTCCTGGCCCAAATGGTTTTACGGGAACATTTTACAAAAAAATTAAAACCACAGCTCTTGGGAGTATTAAAGGGTCTCTTTAATGAGATTAGGGAATCGGGAGAGATTCATAAGGAATTCCTGGAGGCCACGATTATCCCCATTCCCAAACCGGGAAAGGACCAAACGGAATGCGGTAATTATCGCCCTATATCCCTCATTAATTTGGACACCAAGATTTATTCAAAATTAATTGCTAACAGAATTATTCACTTACTTCCCACAATATTACATCACAATCAGGTTGGATTTATGCTAGGTAGGCAAGGTCCAGATAATACCAGATGGTTGATCTCGGTCTTTAAAGGAAGCAAATAGACTTGGCATTCCAATGGTGGTCCTGTCGTTGGATGTCAAAAAGGCTTTTGACAGGGTCAGATGGGACTATATCTGGGAAGTCCTCCGCTCTTTTGGGTTGCCCTAAACCTTTATCACAGCAATTAAGACCCTATGCTCAGCCCCAAATGTGAGGGTGAGAGGCATGGGATTTTGTTCTCCTGAATTTTTAATCAGTAATGGAACTAGGCAGGGGTGCCCCCTTTCACCGCTCATTTTTGCGCTAGCAATAAAACTGTTTGCCCAAAGAATTAGGCAGCTTGACCAGATCACTGGTGTACCCATCATATCCCCTCCTGAAAAGATAGTTGTTTTTGCGGACGATGTGACCTTGCTCTTGACGACACCACTGACCTCTATACCCGCAGTCTTTGAGGTGATTCACAACTTCGGTGAACTAAGCTACTATAAAATTAATTTCACCAAGATGGAAGGATTCCCTATACAGGTATACCAACCCACTCTGACACGTTTACAGTCTCTCTATTCATTCTCATGGTCTTTACAAAATTTGAAACATTTAGGTATCCTTTTAAGTGCAGATCCTGAACAGATTATTTGAGACAATTACAGTTTGTTGCTCCGTAATCTCCAAGGCTTGATAGAAAAATGGGACTTTAAAGAGCTATCCTGGTTAGGCAGAATATCTGCCATTAAAATGTCTCTGATTCCAAAAGTTTTATACATATTCAGATGCATTCCGCTGAATGTTCCAAAACCCACCTTATTCCATATACATAAACTTTTTATTACTTATATTTGGCAAAACAAAGCCCCCAGAATAGCTTTTAACACACTATATAGATCATTTCCCCGGGGGGAATAGCAGCGCCTAATGTCTTCACTTATTATGAGGCAGCAAGATTGTCTCATGTCTCTGAATGGGGTATCAAAGAGGATAGACCAGGCTGGTATCTCCTAGAGGCCTCGGGGATGCCGGAAGACCTGGATCTGATAGACCTTATTTGGACCCCTACTACTAACGAATTAAAACCACACTTGCATAATCCTGTAGTGAAGCATAATCTGATCATTTGGAAATCTCTAAGAAATTGTAAGCTAATTGCCCCCCACCCTTCACCAATTCATAGCACAGGGGGTTTATTCTGGGACCTCGCAAATATCCATCTAGGCGAATGGATTTCGAAAGGGTATTCTGTCATTGGAGATTTTTACGACCAACATCAAACCCTGGACTTAACATTGATACAGACCAGGTTTATTCCAGTCCCACCTTGGTTCCCTTTTGAATCCATAAGAGTTCTCAGTTTTCTGAGAGCTTGGGGATTTCTTGCTACTCCCCCTAGACAACCTACTCCTTGGGAAGTCGGGTGGACTAAGGGTAATAAACAACCCAAACCTCTCATGCTTAACTATAATCTGCTCCTTTCAGAATTTACCAAAGGGATACCATGGCAATTTAAGGCCTTGACCCGGGAAGTAGGAACCAGCATTTCAGATCAGGACTGGGACAATGCTATTCCCTTACGAAAAAGACCATACATTGTATCACTATGTTAGAAGTATATGTCAAGCTATTACTCAAATGGCATAGAACCCCTGCCATACTTGCCAAAATGTACCCGGAATCCTCACCCTTGTGTTGGCGAGACTGTGGAGAGGAAGGTACTGACCTACACATCTGGTGGGAGTGCCCGAAAAAATCCTTGCTTTGGTTAAAAGTTGTAGATTTATGTAGATCCCTACATTTAACAAATCAAGTAACCCCACTCAACGCCATTTTCCACATATTAGGGGAAGATATACCACGGATATCGAAGAGACTTCTGATATACATTTTCACAGCAACCAAGCTATGCATAGCAAGATCCTGAAAATCCTCCGAGCTCCCAAGTCTCTCAGAAATTACAGGCGTGATTGACTATATGGAAATTATGGAGAAATACTTTTACAATTCGATTGATCAGATGGACACCTACTGGCTCATATGGGATGCCTGGCTACATAAATAAGGAAATACATATGTATCTATGCCCATCTGTGGTTCCCCATACTCACATGTTTACGGACATAACACCCTCTCCCCTCCTACCCCCTCCCCACTAACCCCCCCCCCTTTTTTTTCTCTCCCTCTCTTTCTTCTTACTTTCTTTAGATTTCTTAACCGTGATATCTACCAACCAAATCATTTATTATGTGAACATTTAATCAACTTGGACATTTTATTGTTAAAATTTTTCATAGGTGACTACTGTTTTTCCAGATTACCGTGACTTCTGCCTATAAATTATACCATTGTATGTCATGTTTCTATTTTCAAGGCTATCATATTATGTTGTATTTACTGGAAAAAAAAACAATAAAAAATCTTTAAAATGAAAAAAAAAAAATACATACGGCCAGATTACGAGTTTTGTGTTATGAGCTGTGCGGTGCTAACGTGCAGTTTTTTCTCACCGCTCACTTACCTGCAGCGTTAAAAGACAAAAAGTGTGCGTAGAGCAAAATTGAGCTCCACACTGCACTCCAATACCAGCACTGCTTAAGTGAGCGGTGAGCTGGTAGTACGTGCTCGTGCACGATTTCCCCATAGACATCAATGGGGAGTGCCGGCTGAGAAAAAGTCTAACACCTGCAAAAAAGCAGCGCAAATCTCAGTAACGCAGCCCCATTGATTCTTATGGGGATGCTAAAGTTATGTTTACACCTAACACCCTAACATGAACCCTGAGTCTAAACACCCCTAATCTTACACTTATTAACCCCCAATCTGCCGCCCCCGACATCGCTGACACCTACATTAAACTTATTAACCCCTAATCTGCCGCTCCGGACATCGCTGCCACCTACATTATATTTATTAATCCCCTAATCTGCTGCCCCCAACATCGCCGACATCTACATTATATTTATTAACCTCTAATCTCCCTCCCCCAATGTCGCCGCAACCTACCTACATTTATTAACCCCTAATCTGCCGCCCCCAACGTCGCCGCCACTATTATAAATTTATTAAACCCTAAACCTAAGTCTAACCCTAACACCCCCTAAAAAATATAATTTAAATTATTGCTATTTAAAACTAAATATTTACCTATAAAATAAATCTTAAGCTAGCTACAATTTATTTTAACTAGGTAGAATAGTTATTAGTTATTAACTATTTAATAACTGCCTAGCTAAAATATATACAAATTGACCTGTAAAATAAAACCTAACCTAAGTTACAGTCTAACCTAACCCTACAATTAAATAAATTACCTAAATTAATTACAATTAAATAAATTAAAATAAATGAGCTAAATCACAAAAAAACACTAAATTACAGAAAATAAAAAACAAATTACAAGATCTTTAAACTAATTACAACTAATCTAATTAAGGTAGAAAAGATCCTATCAGCTGATGCAATCAGCCAATAGGATTGAGCTGGCATTCTATTGGCTGTTCCAATTAGCCAATAGAATGCAAGCTCAATCCTATTGGCTGATTTGATCAGCCAATAGGATTGAAGTTCAATCCTATTGGCTGATTGCATCAGCCAATAGGATTTTTTCTACCTTAATTCCGATTGGCTGATAGATCTTGGATGGCGTCACAAAGAGATATTCATTCCAAAGAAGACGTCATTTGAAGAGGATGCTCCGCGCCGGATGTCTTGAAGATGGAGCCGCTCCGTGTCGGAAGGATGAAGATAGAAGATACCGTCTGGATGAAGACTTCTGCCCGTCTGGAGGACCACTTCTGCCCGTCTGGAGGATTACTTCTGCCAGCTTCGCTGAGGACATCTTGCCGCTTGGATGAAGACTTCTCCTGGTAAGTGAATCTTTGGGGGATAGTGTTAGGAATTTTTAAGGGTGTATTGGGTGGGTTTATTTTTAGGTTAGGGCTTTGGGCAGCAATAGAGCTAAATGCCCTTTTAAGGGCAATGCCCATCCAAATGCCCTTTTCAGGACAATGGGGAGCTTAGGTTTTTTTCTAGTTAGGCTTTTATTTGGGGGATTGGTTGTGTGGGTGGTGGGTTTTACTGTTGGGGGGGTTGTTTGTATTTTTTTTTTACAGGTAAAAGAGCTGATTTCTTTGGGGCAATGCACCGCAAAATGCCCTTTTAAGGGCTATTGGTAGTTTAGTTTAGGCTAGGTATTATTTTTTTTGGGTGGGCTTTTTATTTTGATACGGCTCTTAGATTAGGTGTAATTAGTTTAAAGACCTTGTAATTTGTTTTTTATTTTCTGTAATTTAGTGGGGGGGGGGGTTGTGCTTCAGCTAATTTAATTTAATTTATTTAATTGTATTTAATGTAGGGAATTGATTTAATTGTAGTGTAGTGTTAGGTGTTAGTGTAACTTAGGGTAGGTTTTATTTTACAGGTAAATTTGTATTTATTTTAGCTAGGTAGTTAGTAAATAGTTAATAACTATTCTACCTAGTTAAAATAAATACAAACTTGCCTGTAAAATAAAAATAAACACTAAGCTAGATACAATGTAACTATTAGTATACATAGGAATTTTATTTAGATTTATTTTAATTATATTTAAGTTAGGGGGTGTTAGGGTTAGACTTAGATTTAGGGGTTAATAAATTTAGAATAGTGGCGGCGACGTTGGGATGGCAGATTAGGGGTTAATAAATGTAGGTAGGTTGCGGCGACATTGGGGGAGGGAGACTAGGGGTTAATAAATATAATGTAGGTGTCGGCGATGTTGGGGAAGGCAGACTAGGGGTTGTAATCTAGCCGATAGGTTGTGCCAAACCATCACACTAAGTTAAGCACCTTTTAAGATAATAGGACCTATAATATGCCCTACATGACATAGCTTATTTCTTGAAGTAGTGGGTCAATTATTAAAAGTCCTGGCACCCCAAGACTCATTTCATGTACCTCAGTCAACTTAGTACCCCCATGTCGCAATATCTCAAGACGGTAGGGACTATATCAGTCAAGTAACCTTTCTCTAATACTCATACAGTACATTTTTAATAGAATGTCTGTCTGCATCATAGGAACATAGAAATGTATGATATATTACAGATGTGTTTAATTGTAGCTTTCGCATCGTCAATCTTCAGTTTATTACTTTATTCATTTTTATAAGGATGCAACTTTTTCTTTTGTTTGTTTACACTTATGCTGTAAATTATCCCCTGTTTACATACTGTTTCTATATATTTGGTCCAAGAGTGACTTATACTGTCATATCCTGGGGTGAAAAACAAGGACTTTGAATCTGAGGGTATGTACCAGAACTACTCTACTGTTGTAAAGTGAAGCATATACCTGCATACCCGCATTGTTCGTTTGCATGTACACTTTTATGTTTTCAATAAAAATTAAAAAAAAACCCACCCCCAAAAATCCTAAAGCTAAACCCTAAGGTTTGTACTCACCGAGTTGATGGTGCTCCTCTTCTTTCTTCACATCGGCAGTCCTCTGGGGCAGTTCTCTTTATCTTCATGGTGGTGGTCTTCTTCATCCATCTTCTGTTTTCTTCCATCTTCTATCTTCTTTCTTCCATCCCCACTGTACACTAAAGCTTGAATGCAATGTTCCTTCTTATATAGGGGAGCCCATGCTTTTTATATTCTTGAATTCCTAGTCCAATAAACCAATAGAAAAAGCTTTCATTCTATTGGTCGGTTGGACTAAGAATTAAAAAATCAGCCAATAGAAATGCAAGGGCACCCCTATATTAGGAAGAACCTAGCATTCAAGCTTCAATGTGCAGGGGGGGCCGCATGAAGAAGGATTGGGTGGAAGAAAAAAGACAGAAGATGGGAAAAGACAGAAGTTGGAAGAGAGAGAGGATGGAAGATGAGGACTACCACCATAAAGATGAAGAAGACCGCTACCATGAAGAAACAAGAGGAGCAATGCTGGAGTCAACTTGGTGAGTACTATCCTTGTTCTGTCTCTCGATGCTGGAAAAGCGTTTGACAGGGTGAGATGGGATTTTTTGTGGGAATTTTTAAAAGCTTTTAGCTTACCCAAGGAATTTATAATATCTGTACAAGCTTTATGCAAAGATCAGAGGAGTTGGATTTAAATCTGCTAACTATTTGGGAAAACCAATGGCACAAGGCAGGGGTATCCATTATCTGCCTTACTATTCACACTAGCGGTTGAACCTTTGCACAGGCAATAAGAATGAATAACCAGATATCTGGGATGGAATTTGGAGATACTCAACATAAGATAGTGTTATTTGCAGATGGCATAATTTTCCTTTTAGCCTCCCCTAGATCCACACCTTTAGCAAAAAGTCTGTGGGAAACTTACGCCTAGTTTACGAGTTTTGTCGGTAAAACCCTGCGGGGCTAACGCTCCTTTTTTTTCCAGCGCTCCCTTAAGCCAACACTGGTATTACGAGTTTTCTGAATGGCTGCGTTAGCCTCAGAAAAGTGAGCGTTGAGCCAAATTTAGCTCCACTTCAACCCTCAATACCAGCGTTGCTTATGGTAGCGGTAAGCTGGAAAAACGTGCTCCTGCACGATTTCCCCATAGGATACAATGGGGCTGAGCTGAGCAAGAAAGCAGCGTTCAGCTCCTAACGCAGCCCCATTGTTTCCTATGGGGAAACACTTTCTAAGTCTACACCTAACACCCTAACATGAACCCCGAGTCTAAACACCACTAATCTTACACTTATTAACCCCTAATCTGCCGCCCCCGCTATCGCTGACACCTGCATTATACTATTAACCCCTAATCTGCTGCTCTGGACACAGCCGCCACCTACATTATCCCTATGAACCCTTAATCTGCTGCCCCCAACATCGCCGACACCTACATTATATTTATTAACCCCTAATCTGCCCCCCCAATGTCGCCGCCACCTACCTACACTTATTAACCCCTAATCTGCTGACCGAACATCGCTGCCACTATAATAAATGTATTAACCCCTAAACCGCCGAAATCCCGCCTCGCAAACACTATAATAAATTGTATTAACCCCTACTCTGCCCCCCCAACGTCGCCGCAACCTACCTACAATTATTAACCCCTAATCTGCCACCCCCAATGTCGCTGCTAGTATAATAAAGTTATTAACCCCCAAACCTAAGTCTAACCCTAACACTAACACCCGCTAAGTTAAATATAGTTTAAATAAAACGAAATAAATTTACTATAAGGAAATAAATTATTCCTATTTAAAAATAAATACTTACCTATAAAATAAACCATAAGATAGCTACAATATAACTAATAGTTACATTGTAGCTATTTTAGGATTTATATTTATTTTACAGGCAACTTTGATTTTATTTTTACTAGGTACAATAACTATTTAATAGTTAATAACTATTTAATAGCTACCTAGTTAAAATAATTACAAAATTACCTGTAAAATAAATCCTAACCTAAGTTACAAATACACCTAACACTACACTATCAATAAATGAATTAAATAAATTAACTACAATTATCTAAACTAAAATACAATTAAATAAACTAAATTATATTACAAAAACAAACAAACACTAAATTACAAAAATAAAAAATATTACAAGAATTTTAATCTAATTACACCTAATCTAAGCCCCTTAATAAAATAAAAATGCCCCCCAAAATAACAAAATTCCCTATCCTATACTAAATTACAAAAGTAATCGTCTCTTTTACCAGCCCTTAAAAGGGCTTTTTGCGGCGCATTGCCCCAAAGTAATCAGCTCTTTTACCTGTAAAATAAAATACAAGACCCCCCAACATTACAACCCACCACCCACACACCCCTACTCTAAAACCCACCCGATCCCCCCTTAAAAAAACCTAACACTACCCCATTGAAGATCACCCTACCTGGAGCCGTGTTCACCAAGCCGGGCACCGATGGTCCAGAAGTGGACATCCGGAGCGGCAGAAGTCTTCATCCGATTGGGGCAGAAGAGGTCCTCCAAGCGGCAGATGTCTTCATCCAAGCGGCATCTTCTATCTTCAATCAACCGGAGCGGAGCCATCTTGAATCCAGCCGACGCGGAGCCATCCTCTTCTTCCGATGTCCTAACAGCGAATTAGTTATATTGTAGCTATCTTATGGTTTATTTTATAAGTATTTATTTTTAAATAGGAATAATTTATTTAATTATAGTAAATTTATTTCGTTTTATTTAAATTATATTTAAGTTAGGGGGTTAGGGTTAGACTTAGGTTTAGGGGTTAATAACTTTATTACAGTAGCGGCGACGTTGGGGGCGGCAGATCAGGGGTTAATAATTGTAGGTAGGTTGTGGCGACGTTGGGGGGGGTCAGATTAGGGGATAAAACAATTTATTATAGTGTTTGCGATGCGGGATTGCAGCGGTTTAGGGGTTAATACATTATAGTGTTTGCAATGTGGGGGGGCCTCAGTTTAGGGGTTCATAGGTAGTTTATGGGTGTTAGTGTACTTATAGCACTATAGTTAAGAGTTTTATGTTCCGGCGTTAGCCCATAAAACTCTTAACTACTGACTTTTAAATGTGGTAGGAGTCTTGGAGGTAGAGGCTGTACCGCTCACTTCTTCCAAGACTCATTAAAAAGATAGGATACGCAATTGACGTAAGGGGATTTGCGGTAGCTAAAAGTCACGGAAGAAAAGTGAGCGGTAGACCCTTTCCTGCCATACTCATAATACCAGCGGGCGTTAAAAAGCAGCGTTAGGACCCCTTAATGCTGCTTTTTAAGGCTAACGCAGAACTCGTAATCTAGGTGTAAGATTTTATAAATTAGACTTAGCCAAGACAGAAGTTTTACATATAAATATACCTAAGATAGAGCTGTTGGTTCTTCAGAGTATATACAAACTTAATTGGTCTCACAATTTTATTAAACATTTAGGGGTTTTTCTCAGTCTTGATATTTCTCTAGTCATTTCCAAGAATTTTTCAAACAACATTCCTGAATTCAAGTTACTTTTGGATTCTTGGGAGTTCTCAGAATTCTATTGGACTGGCAGAATAGCAACAATTAAAATGTCCATCACTAATCTATTTTGTTGTATTTCTCTCCAAGTACCGAGCCCTATTCTTAATAAACTTCAAAGCATGATATCATCATATATTTGGAGTGGTAGGAAGTTTGACTGGGAGGTTTGGCTCTTCCAAATATCATTCACTATCACAATGCATCTCGACTTTCTCATATCTAAGATGGAGTTATGTAGCCCCCTTCCTTCGATGGCAAGAAATAGAAAAGGCTTTACTGCCACAAAACATGCAATAAATTTATTTTTCTTTAATCCCTTCTTATTAAAGGAAGGATTTCAAAATAGATCATCCGGTCATGTTAGGTACATTGACATTTTTGAATATTAGACACTCAAAGAGTGTCACACCACATCCTTTTCTGGGACATTCTTTAATGAGTATCATTCAGTGTCTACCCAATTCTCATAGTGCCTTTTGGTTTAAGGCATAGGTGCCCCATATTAGGGCCCTCTATGAGAATAATAAGTGGATTAATATCAGTCTCTTTATCAAAAGGATTAATGTAATAGTTAAATTTAATTTGTAAGTGCATAGGTTGTACAGATTTTTGTGTTCATGGGGCTTCCAGAAAGAAGGACTGAGAAAGATGACACCATTGGAACATAGATGAATGAAAGGGCAAAGAAGTAAGGGTTTATTGTCCATCAATTACTCACTTATCAACAAATGACCCAATTCATACCAAACTCAGCTAACAAATTGCCTGGGAAAGGGACCTTGGTTTTTCAGTGAACACTAAAACTTGGTCTAGAGAACTCCTTTATGTCAAAAACACGTTACATTGCACCACATTATGGGAACTACACTACAAATAAATAGTTTGATGGCATTTAGTACCCACTTATCTTCATAAGATTTTAGTTCTTCCCAGTGTTGAAGAGGCTGCCGACAAATAGGAACATTTCATATTTGGTGGGAGTGTCCCAAACTTCAGACCTCTTTGGAGATAAATTTTTAGAGTTTTGCATGATTTTCATTATAACTTATCATATGCATTAGTAGTGGGAATCCTGCCCTTGACACTTCCTAGAATGACTTTGGCCAGAAAAATATTACTTACATATTTTTTGACAGCAACAAAAGAGGTCATCGCAAGAGAAAAGAAAAAACTGTATCCCCCACCTTCCAGAATGTGATACCCCTGAAATACATCAAAACTATGGAATCCTACTCTTTTGGCCTAAATGGCAAAATGGACCTGTATTATGAAGTCTGGGTGTTGTGGTCTGAGAGATATCGCGACTTTTTGAGTTTTCAGTATCAAACCGATTCTAGATTCCTTCTGATTTTATCCCCTTCTTGTCCATACATTCTTATCAGCCTATTTCATATGTCAAGAAGGAACTGGACTATATTCCTCTCATCTTCACTTTTTTCCCTATTCAAGATACATCATCCTAACACTGAAATAATTAAAAAAGGACAGAAGCGCCACACCGGAAAGAATTTAAGTGCAGATCAATATGGTACTTAAAAATGTATATTTTAATAAAGCTTGCCAAATGCTCACTCACAATTAAAACCTCCTTTAGAGCCGAGGTACACTACACAAGCGCATCAGGTAAGTTTACAATACCCAGAAGCATAAGCGATCATTAGAGGGCTGCAGTTTCTCACTTCTGAATAGCTGCTGTTCCGTTCCAGGTCTGTGTTCCCGTTACAATGATCCAAGGCAAGTGTAGTGACAGTTCAACTGGAAGTTATGACCAAAATGTTTTAAACACAGTCTTTTATCTGTCAGGTGCACTTGATAAAATGTTCATGCACATAAACAAATAAAACCAAATATTCTTTAAAAATGCCAGTACAGTTAAACACTGCAGTAACACTATGGATTGTGGTCGCCACTTGGAAGAAGACTTCACCACCTGGAACAGGACCTTCTCCGTCGGACTTCAGGAATGGTGAGTACCAACCTGAGGGTAAGTATTAGGTTTTTTTAAGGGTTTTTTTTTTGGGGGGGGGGGGGTTGTTTTATTTAGATTAGAGATGGTCACTAAAAGAGCTAAATGCCCTTTTAAGGGCAATGCCCAAACAAATGCCCTTTCATGGCAATGGGTTGTTTAGGTTTTTTAGTGTTAGGTTCTTTTATTTTGGGAGGTTTGGTGGGTGGGTTTCCTTTTATTGTTAGGGGGGGACTTTGTGTATTTTGATGTAAGAGCTGATTATCTTGGGGCAATACCCTGCAAAAAGCCCTTTTAAGGGGTACTGGTAATTTATTCTTAGAGTAGGGGGTGTTTTTATTTTAGGGGGGATTTTTTCTTTTCATAGACCTAGATTTGGAGTTTGGCGGTAGCCGTGAAAACCAGCGTTAGAGGCTCCTAACGCTGGTTTTAGGCTACCGCCGGTATTTGGAGTCACTCAAAATAGGGTCTAACGCTCAATTTTCAGCCGCGACTTTTCCATACAGCAGATCCCCTTACGTAAATTGCGTATCCTATCTTTTCAATGGGATTTTTATAACTCCGGTATTTAGAGTCGTTTCTGAAATGAGCGTTAGACATCTAACGACAAAACTCCAGCCGCAGGAAAAAAGTCAGTAGTTAAGAGCTTTCTGGGCTAACGCCGGTTTCTAAAGCTCTTAACTACTGTACTCTAAAGTACACTAACACCCATAAACTACCTATGTACCCCTAAACCGAGGTCCCCCCCACATCGCCGACACTCGAATAAATTTTTTAACCCCTAATCTGCCGACCGCCACCTACGTTATCCTTATGTACCCCTAATCTGCTCCCCCTAACACCGCCGACCCCTGTATTATATTTATTAACCCCTAATCTGCCCCCCTCAACGTCACCTCCATCTGCCTACACTTATTAACCCCTAATCTGCCGACCGGAGCTCACCGCTATTCTAATAAATGTATTAACCCCTAAAGCTAAGTCTAACCCTAACACTAACACCCCCCTAAATTAAATATAATTTACATCTAACGAAATTAATTAACTCTTATTAAATAAATTATTCCGATTAAAAGATAAATACTTACCTGTAAAATAAATCCTAATATAGCTACAATATAAATTATAATTATATTGTAGCTATTTTAGGATTAATATTTATTTTACAGGCAACTTTGTAATTATTTTAAACAGGTACAATAGCTATTAAATAGTTAAGAACTATTTAATAGCTAAAATAGTTAAAATAATTACAAAATTACCTGTAAAATAAATACTAACCTAAGTTACAATTAAACCTAACACTACACTATCAATAAATTAATTAAATAAACTACCTACAATTACCTACAATTAACCTAACACTAAACTATCAATAAATTAATTAAATACAATTCCTACAAATAAATACAATTAAATAAGCTAGCTAAAGTACAAAAAATAAGAAAGAACTAAGTTACAAAAAATAAAAAAATATTTACAAACATAAGAAAAATATTACAACAATTTTAAACTAATTACACCTACTCTAAGCCCCCTAATAAAACAACAAAGCCCCCCAAAATAAAAAATGCCCTACCCTATTCTAAATTACTAAAGTTAAAAGCTCTTTTACCTTACCAGCCCTGAACAGGGCCCTTTGCGGGGCATGCCCCAAGAAGTTCAGCTCTTTTGCCTGTAAAAAAAAACATACAATACCCCCCCCAACATTGCAACCCACCACCCACATACCCCTAATCTAACCCAAACCCCCCCTTAAATAAACCTAACACTAAGCCCCTGAAGATCTTCCTACCTTGTCTTCACCTCACCGGGTATCACCGATCGGTCCTGGCTCCGATATCTTCATCCAACCCAAGCGGGGGCTAGACATCCACTGAAGAAGTCCAGAAGAGGGTCCAAAGTCTTCATCCTATCCGGGAAGAAGAGGCGATCCGGACCGGCTACCATCTTGATCCAAGCGGCATCTTCTATCTTCATCCGATGACGACCGGCTCCATCCTGAAGACCTCCACCGCGGACCCATCTTCTTCCGGCGACGTCCAACTGAAGAATGACGGTTCCTTTAAGGGACGTCATCCAAGATGGCGTCCCTCGAATTCCGATTGGCTGATAGGATTCTATCAGCCAATCGGAATTAAGGTAGGAATATTCTGATTGGCTGATGGAATCAGCCAATCAGAATCAAGTTCAATCCGATTGGCTGATCCAATCAGCCAATCAGATTGAGCTCGCATTCTATTGGCTGATCGGAACAGCCAATAGAATGCAAGCTCAATCTGATTGGCTGATTGGATCCTATCAGCCAATCGTAATTCGAGGGACGCCATCTTGGATGACGTCCCTTAAAGGAACCGTCATTCTTCAGTTGGACGTCGCCGGAAGAAGATGGGTCCGCGGTGGAGGTCTTCAGGATGGAGCCGGTCGTCATTGGATGAAGATAGAAGACCGATCAGGACCGATCGGTGATACCCGGTGAGGTGAAGACAAGGTAGGAAGATCTTCAGGGGCTTAGTGTTAGGTTTATTTAAGGGGGGTTTGGGTTAGATTAGGGGTATGTGGGTGGTGGGTTGTAATGTTGGGGGGGGGTATTGTATGTTTTTTTTTACAGGCAAAAGAGCTGAACTTCTTGGGGCATGCCCCGCAAAGGGCCCTGTTCAGGGCTGGTAAGGTAAAAGAGCTTTTAACTTTAGTAATTTAGAATAGGGTAGGGCATTTTTTATTTTGGGGGGCTTTGTTGTTTTATTAGGGGGCTTAGAGTAGGTGTAATTAGTTTAAAATTGTTGTAATATTTTTCTTATGTTTGTAAATATTTTTTTATTTTTTGTAATTTAGTTCTTTTTTTATTTTTTTGTACTTTAGCTAGTTTATTTAATTGTATTTATTTGTAGGAATTGTATTTAATTAATTTATTGATAGTGTAGTGTTAGGTTAATTGTAGGTAATTGTAGGTAGTTTATTTAATTAATTTATTGATAGTGTAGTGTTAGGTTTAATTGTAACTTAGGTTAGTATTTATTTTACAGGTAATTTTGTAATTATTTTAACTATTTTAGCTATTAAATAGTTCTTAACTATTTAATAGCTATTGTACCTGTTTAAAATAATTACAAAGTTGCCTGTAAAATAAATATTAATCCTAAAATAGCTACAATATAATTATAATTTATATTGTAGCTATATTAGGATTTATTTTAGAGGTAAGTATTTATCTTTAAATCGGAATAATTTATTTAATAAGAGTTAATTAATTTCGTTAGATGTAAATTATATTTAACTTAGGGGGGTGTTAGTGTTAGGGTTAGACTTAGCTTTAGGGGTTAATACATTTATTAGAATAGCGGTGAGCTCCGGTCGGCAGATTAGGGGTTAATAAGTGTAGGCAGGTGGAGGCGACGTTGTGGGGGGCAGATTAAGGGTTAATAAATATAATATAGGGGTCAGCGGTGTTAGGGGCAGCAGATTAGGGGTACATAGGGATAATGTAAGTAGCGGCGGTTTACGGAGCGGCAGATTAGGGGTTAAAAATAAAATGCAGGTGTCAGCGATAGCGGGGGCGGCAGATTAGGGGTTAATAAGTGTAAGGTTAGGGGTGTTTAGACTCGGGGTACATGTTAGAGTGTTAGGTGCAGACGTAGGAAGTGTTTCCCCATAGCAAACAATGGGGCTGCGTTAAGAGCTGAACGCAGCTTTTTTGCAGGTGTTAGGTTTTTTTTCAGCTCAAACAGCCCCATTGTTTCCTATGGGGGAATCGTGCACGAGCACGTTTTTGAGGCTGGCCGCGTCCGTAAGCACCGCTGGTATTGAGAGTTGAAGCTGCGTTAAAAATGCTCTACGCTCCTTTTTTGGAGCCTAACGCAGCCTTTATGTGGACTCTCAATACCAGAGTTATTTTTATGGTGCGGCCAGAAAATAGCCGGCGTTAGTTTTTCGGGTCGTTACCGACAAAACTCCAAATCTAGCGGATAGGGATTAGGTATAATTTTTTAAAATTTGGTAATTTTTTATTTTATTTTATGTAATCTTAGATTTTTTTTATTTTTTGTAATTGTAGCTTAAAGGGACAGTCTACACCAGAATTTTAATTTTGACTAGACTATCCTTTTAATTTGTACTTAGTTTATTTTTAAAGTAGTATTAGTTTTTTTTAATTTTAATAGTAACTTTAGTATTTTGTAATTTAGGTAATTTGGGTACATTTAGGGGGTGTTAGGTTAGGGGGCTTAGTAATTTATTTATTTGCGTTGTGAGCTTTAGCGGTTTAGGGTTTAATACTTTAATAGGTTTATTGTGTTGTGGGCTTTGGCGGTTTAGGGGTTAATACTTTGATAGGTTTATTGCGTTGTGGGCTTTGGTGGTTTAGGGGTTAATACTTTGATAGATTTATTGCGTTGTGGGCTTTAGCAGTTTAGGGGTTAATACATTGATAGGTTTATTGCATTGTGGACTTTGGCAGTTTAGGGGTTAATACTTTAATAGGTAGTTTACATTGTGGGTTAATGGCAGATTAGGGGTTAATAGTTTTAATAGGTAGTTTGCGATGTTGGGGTTGGGGGATTTAGGTGTGAATTATTTAGTTATTACTTGCGGTGTGGGTTTGATGGCGGATATAGGGGTTAATAGTTTAATTAGACATATTGCGTTGTGGGGGTTGTCGGTTTAGAGGTTAATACATTTATTATTAGTTGTGAGAGGGGGGATTGTGGATGTAGAGGTTTTACTTGTCAGGCTTATTTTTGGGAGGGGTGTTAGAATTTTATGGGAGATTATTTTTTTTTACTTTTCTTAGGCGCTTGCAGTTTCTAAAGTGCCGTAAGTCACTAGCGACTCCAGAAATTTGTATTTACGCTCTTTTCTGGACATCACTAGTTTATCCGACTTATGGCACTTTATGAACTCCCGGCGGGGTTTATTGGATAACCTGATGTGCGAGGTGAAATTACGGGCAGCACGGGTTGCAGCGTTTGCGCTGAAGCCTGCCCCGTATATGTAATTTCGCCCTTGATTTTAAGTTGCACCAAACACTTCACTTTGAACACATTTAGGGTTAGATTACAAGTGGAGCGCTATATTATCTTTCTCCCGCAAACGGGCAAATTTGGAGCGTTATAATTAACAATAATTAACCAGCCAGTACCAATAAGCGCTCTGAAAATTAATCTCTGGTTCATTTTCTAAAAGTGCCCCAAATGCCCTCAAAATAGAGGGCATTATAGTTTTGTATTCTACAAAAATGTAGCATTTTTTTTAAAATAAAAAATAACTGCACTAGGCAGCTTTGGGGCTTTAAAGGGACACTGAACCCAAATTTTTTCTTTCGTGATTCAGATAGAGCATGACATTTTAGGCAACTTTCTAATTTACTCCTAATATGAAATTTTCTTAATTCTCTTGGTATCTTTATTTGAAATACAAGAATGTAAGTTTAGATGCCGGCCCATTTTTGGTGAACAACCTGGGTTGTTCTTGCTGATTGGTGGATACATTCATCCACCAATAAAAAGTGTTGTACAGAGTTCTGAACCAAAAAAAAGCTAAGATGCATTCTTTTTCAGATAAAGATAGCAAGAGAACGAAGAAAACTTGATAATAGGAGTAAATTAGAAAGTTGCTTAAAATTGCATGCTCTATCTGAATCGCGTAAGAAAAAATTTGGGTTCAGTGTAGCTTTAAATTTGGTGGGAGTGGGTTGTTATAAAAAAAAATGGCACTGAAATGCGCCTTTACATTGTGGTCTCTGGGAACTGTGTGTTCCCATAGACCGCAATGTAAATATATATACATATGATTATATACATACAGTATATATTTATGTATTAATATGTGTATATACACATATTAACACATAAATATATATGTATATATTCATATACATATATATTAAAAAATGCTGCCTATCGCTATGCTACATACCTCCTTCGCTGAGTGTAGTTCTGATGCCGTCTGTGATGGCATCAAAACGAGTCTCCCATTGGAGCCTACAAAAGCACGCTCTTATGACCGCAATACTTCATAGCAATGCAAATGCAAGCTCGGGTGATTATCTTGTAATACCAGCGCACATTATCATGCACTGGTATTACAAAGTGGAGCGCTAATATCATACCTAATATATTTAGGTATATTTTTAATATTACAGAACCCAGAGTGCTGTGTATATGTATCCTTTGTAGTGTACTAATTTGAATTAAGAGTGTTTAGAATTGTTTGATGGAGGTCATGGTTAGGATTAACATTGGTGGGGTGGTTTGAGTCACTGTGGTTAGGATTAGCTGTGGAAGGGGTAGTTCCCAGATTGGAGTGACATTACTCATGTCAATGTAATATAGGTGTGGGGATCTGTAATAGCAACCAGCTGGTGAATATTTAGTGATTTGCATATGGAAATATATCTCTAAAATGTAGGTGCTATGAGAAATGTACTTTTGTTTAGTTGCTCCACTATCGTGACCTGCATTAGATCTAGAATCTCCAAATAATGCACAAAGGAGCACCGGATCCAATCACCTACACTTTATTAGAATAAAATACGACTGCATACAGAACATAATCTAACACTCAGGAAGGGCACAAGTGTGCTAGGGTAGCGTCCGTTACCCACTAACGCGTTTCGGCAAACTGCCATATTCATAGCTAGGGTATTTCTCAAGGCACCTTCCTTTTATACCTTAAGAAGCCAATTCAATGGCTAAAAACAAAAATGTTACCGCTACCTCACCTACACTCATGCACCTGAGATGTTTACAATTGTAATACATAACCTAGTGTGATTACTAA
Organism: Bombina bombina; assembly: GCF_027579735.1. NCBI lineage: Eukaryota > Metazoa > Chordata > Amphibia > Anura > Bombinatoridae > Bombina > Bombina bombina. The sequence goes on from NC_069500.1 coordinate 1,284,574,330, forward strand.
TATTCACTATATGCAATTCATATATACTGTACTTAATACGAGAAGAGATCACAATAAGATTAAAATTAAATTTACATACAAATTATATTTGATAATAAGGCATAACAGGAGGCATAATAAAAGGCATAATGTGCATGATAAACATAATCCAAAGATAGGGAAATGTGCAACATCTTAAAATCAGATTGCTTACTCTATTACGAGCTGATGTATAAGGTTTTATGTTTTATCATTGGCATTCCCTGACATGTGAAATGACTACAATTCTCATATATTATGAATCTATTATAAATATAAATCATATTTTACAACATGAAAGGGTTAGAAACATTCCAGTTCCAATCCCATGTTATATGAATAGTCTAAATTTCACTTAACATACGGCCAGATTATGAGTTTTGCATTAGGAGCTGTGCGGTGCTAACGAGCAGTTTTTTTCTCACCGCTCACTTACCTGCAGCGCTGGTATTACAGGTTTTTACAAACCCGGTGTTAAAAGGCAAGAAGTGAGTGTAGAGCAAAATTGAGCTCCATACCAAACTCCAATACCAGCGCTGCTTAAGTGAGTGGTGAGCTGGCCGTACGTGCTCATGCATGATTTCCCCATAGACATCAATAGGGAGAGCCGACTGAGAAAAAGTCTAACACTCTAACACCTGCAAAAAAGTAGCGTAAAACTCAGTAACGCAGCCCCATTGATTCCTATGGGGAAATAAAAGTTATGCTTACACCTAACAACCTAACATGAACCCCGAGTCTAAACACCCCTAATCTTACACTTATTAACCCCTAATCTGCTGCCCCCGACATCGCTGACACCTACATTATTCTTATAAACCCCTAATCTGCCACTCCGGACATCGCCGCCACCTACATTATATTTATTAACCCCTAATCTGCTGCCCCCAACATTGCTGGCACCTACAGTATATTTATTAACCCCTAATCTGCCGTCCCCAATGTCCCCACAACCTACCTACACTTATTAACCCCTAATCTGCCGCCCCCAACGTCGCCGCCACTATATTAAATGTATTAACCCCTAAATCTAAGTCTAACCCTAACCCTAACACCCCCTAACTTAATTATAATTTAAATAAATCTAAAGAAAATTATTATAATTAACTAAATTATTCCTATTTAAAACTAAATACTTACCTATAAAATAAACTCTAAGATAGCTACAATATAAAATAGTTACATTGTAGTTAGCTTAGGGTTTATTTTTATTTTACAGGCCAGTTTGTATTTATTTTAACTAGGTAGAATAGTTATTAAATAGTTATTAACTATTTAATAACTACCTAGCTAAAATAAATACAAAATGACCTGTAAAATAAAACCTAACCTAAGTTACGCTAACACCTAACACTACACTACAATTAAATAAATTAACTAAATTAAATACAATTAAATAAATTAAATTAAATTAACCAAATCACAAAAAAAAACAATAAATTACAGAAAATAAAAAACAAATTACAAATCTTTAAACTAATTACACCAAATCTAATAGCCCTATCAAAATAAAAAAGCCCCCCTAAAATTAAAAAAACCCTAGCCTAAACTAAACTATCAATAGCCCTTAAAAGGGCCTTTTGCAGGACATTGCCCCAAAGTAATCAGCTCTTTTACCTGTAAAAAAAAAAATACAAACAAACCCCCCCAACAGTAAAACCCACCACCCACACAACCAACCCTCCAAATAAAATACTAACTAAAAAAACCTAAGCTCCCCATTGCCCTGAAAAGGGTATTTGGATGGGCATTGTCCTTAAAAGGGCATTTAGCTCTTTTGCAGGCCCAAACCCTAACCTAAAAATAAACCCACCCAATACACCCTTAAAAAAAAATCACAAAACACAAACCCCCGAAGATTCACTTACCGGGAGAAGTCTTCATCCAAGCGTCAAGATGTCCTCAACAAAGCCGGCAGAAGTGGTCCTCCAGACGGGCAGAAGTGGTCCTCCAGACGGGCAGAAGTCTTCATCCAGACGGCATCTACTATCTTCATCCTTCCAGCGTTAAGCAGGTCCATCTTCAAGAAATCAGACATGGGGCATCCTCTTCAAACGACAGCTTCTTTGTAATGAATATCTCTTTAAGTGATGTCATCCAAGATGGCGTCCCTTAGATTCCGATTGGCTGATAGAATTCTATCAGCCAATCGGAATTAAAGTAGAAAAAATCCTATTGGCTGATTGGATCAGCCAATAGGATTGAACTTCAATCCTATTGGCTGATCCAATCAGCCAATAGGATTGAGCTTGAATTATATCAACCAATTGGAATTAAGGTAGAAAAAATCCTATTGGCTGATTGGATCAGCCAATAGGATTGAACTTCAATTCTATTGGCTGATCCAATCAGCCAATAGGATTGAGCTTGAATTCTATCAACCAATTGGCATTAAGGTAGAAAAAATCCTATTGGCTGATGCAATCAGCCAATAGGATTGAGCTGGCATTCTATTGGCTGTTCCAATCAGCCAATAGAATTCAAGCTCAATCCTATTGGCTGATTGAATCAGCCAATAGGATTGAACTTCAATCCTATTGGCTGATTGCATCAGCCAATAGGATTTTTTCTACCTTAATTCCGATTGGCTTATAGAATTCTATCAGCCAATCGGAATCTAAGGGACACCATCTTGGATGACATCACTTAAAGAGATATTCATTACGAAGAAGCCGTCGTTTGAAGAGGATGCTCCACGTCGGATGTCTTGAAGATGGATCCGCTCCGCGCTGGAAGTATGAAGATAGAAGAAGCCGTTTGGATGAAGACTTCTGCCCGCCTGGAGGACCACTTCTGCCTGTCTGGAGGACCACTTCTGCCAACTTCATTGAGGACATCTTGCCACTTGGATGAAGACTTCTCCTGGTAAGTGAATCTTTGCGGGTAAGTGTTAGGATTTTTTTAAGGGTGTATTGGGTGGGTTTATTTTTAGATTAGGGTTTGGGCCTGCAAAAGAGCTAAATGCCCTTTTCAAAGCAATGCCCATCCAAATGCCCTTTTCAGGGCAATGGGGAGCTTAGGTTGGTTGTGTGGGTGGTGGGTTTTACTGTTGGGGGGGTTGTTTGTATATTTTTTTTTACAGGTAAAATAGCTGATTACTTTGGGGCAATGCCCCGCAAATGGCCCTTTTAAGGGCTATTGATAGTTTAGTTTAGGCTAGGGGTTTTTTTTTTCATAGGGCTATTAGATTAGGTGTAATTAGTTTAAAGATCTGTAATTTGTTTTTTATTTTCTGTAATTTAGTGTTTTTTTGTGATTTAGCTAATTTAATTTATTTAATTGTATTTAATTTTAGTTAATTTATTTAATTGTAGAGTAGTGTTAGGTGTTAGTGTTATTTTACAGGTCAATATGTATTTATTTTAGCTAGGTAGTTATTAAATAGTTAATAACTATTTAATAACTATTCTACCTAGTTAAAATAAATATAAACTTGCCTGTAAAATAAAAATAAACCCTAAGCTAGCTACAATGTAACTATTAGTTATAGTGTAGCTAGATTATGGTTTATTTTATAGGTAAGTATTTAGTTTTAAATGGGAATAATTTAGTTAATTATAGTAATTTTCTTTAGATTTATTTAAATTATATTTAAGTTAGGGGGTGTTAGGGTTAGGGTTAGACTTAGATTTAGGGGTTAATACATTTAATATAGTGGGGAAGTCAGATTAGGGGTTAATAAGTATAATGTAGGTGGCGGCGATGTTAGGGGGGGCAAATTTGGGGTTAATAATATTTAACTAGTATTTACGAGGCGGGAGTGCGGCAGTTTAGGGGTTAATATGTTTATTCTAGTGGCAGCGATGTCCGGAGTGGCAGATTAGGGGTTAAAATTTTTATTATAGTGTTTGCGATGCGGGAGGGCCTCGGTTTAGGGGTTAATAGGTAGCTTATGGGTGTTAGTGTACTTTTTAGCACTTTAGTTATGAGTTTTATGCTACAGTGTTGTAGTGTAAAACTCATAACTACTGACGGTGTACCGCTCACTTTTTGGCCTCCCAGGACAGACTCGTAATACCAGCGCTATGGAAGTCCCATAGAAAAAAGGGTTTACGAAGTTTACGTAAGTCATTTTGCGGTAAGGCCAATGAAGTGTGCAGTGCCCCTAAACCTGCAAGACTCGTAATACCAGCAGTAGTGAAAAAGCAACGTTTTTGATGATTGGAGACAGACATCAGATAAGGAAGGCCTGCAGCGGTGACAACTTTGCAGGCAGCACACCCCCCTCGGCTCGCCGAGGTGTTCAGCCCTAATTGATCAATTGAAAATAATAACAGCTAGGTCACTGTGCCCACATCTTTTTCCCCCGATATTATGGATAGAGGCATAATCGACAAGATGAAGATCTGTACACTTAAATTTACACCACGCTTCATTATGGCTATTGAGAGCGAAATGGAAACACAAGATCTCTTCACCTTGTCACTGGAGAGACTGGAGTGACTCACGGAGAGACTTTTTTAAAAAGCACCATATGATTTCCTAATAAACAAGATATACAGTCCCAGTGTATCCTTCATTTGCTGTGATGGAGCCACCACTACTGATGCGCAGAATGGTGCCAACACTGCAGCGTTGGGCGCAATGAACGCAGACCATCAAAAGATCACAGCAAACAAACAGAATAATTTATCTTGCTATGGTAAGCCTGATCACACCATGATGCATGCGGCTGCTCCGGATGGCATGCTAGATGATATAACGGAGATGGCTTCCACACACTCCAACAACAGAAGAGGCTCTCTGGCCGACGCCACAATTCAAACATGGGCACCAGCTAAAACCTTAAATAAGTCTCAAATGGCGGTACAAACTCCAGCTCTAGTTGTGTTTGTGGGTAAGCTTGGAGGGGGCCCCCAGAAAGCTGCAACTACTGAACTGTATTGTAATAACAAGAAGGACACGCTTAATGAGTGTGGCGCCGAAGCAACAACTTCGACAACGGATATATTGCTCAGAAGCCTACAAAGTAAATATAACAAAAATGGATTCACAGGTGGGAAAACTGACTTATCATATGTGGTACAATCAGACCTCAGAAACAAAAAAACACTTAGCCATTATAAAGACTAATGCCATACGACAGGTAAAACCTGGAGACTGATAATAAAACATATGTGTATAGCCACATGAAACACGCCGGTTTCTCCTAGACATATATGTTCGCCTTTAAGAAGAATTAGTGGTTAAACTAAGTTCTACGTTTAATTTTGTTTATTTGACTATAAATTTGGTATTAGCAGCTAGTTATGCTTCTAACGTGTCCGTCAACTCTGATAAGGGTATTTGATATATCATGCTCACAAATTTTAATTTATCTGGATATGTGTAAAATTATTATGCAGATAAATATTGACAATCTCTATTGTTTTATAAAAGTACTGATCGCAATGTTAGAATTTATTTTTAACTTCATGTTCCCTGAATGATGTGTCATAGCACATAAGCTAGATTTGATGGTGAGGCATAAATATAACTTCCCCCACGTGGCAAGCGGCCGGGGCCCAAGATGGGTGGAATAGTCCACGTTTTTGACTAGCACGACAATATAGACTTTATGCTAATCTCCAGGTTTGACAGCGGCATCATCATATATTTGTAGGTAATATAGATTGCTGATCAATATAAACAACTTATAGATACACAATATCACCTTAATTTCATAGCAATAGATAAAATGATAACTCCTCAAACATACCCAGCAACATGACTTATACTCCTTGGAAATATCCTTAACCTAACCTATACCAAGCATAAAGTGACACCTATAAGTGACCTAGTTTCAGTATCAGTATCAGCTTTAACGGGACATAATACTCATATGCTAAATCACTTGAAACTGATGCAGTATAACTGTAAAAAGCTGACAGGAAAATATCACCTGAGCATCTCTATGTAAAAAAGGAAGATATTTTACCTCACAATCTCCTCAGCTTAGCAGAGTAAGTTCTGTGTAAAAAGCCCAGCTGCAGGGAAAAATAAATAAATTAAGAAATGAACAGCAGCCAATCAGCATCAACAGTGCTGAGGTCATGAACTCTTTTACTGTGATCTCATGAGATTTCACTTAACTCTAATGAGATTTCATTGTAAACTTCCTTACACTGAATAGGGAAATAAGATGTGTGCACGAAAGCTCACTCCTTCTGCTGTCCCGGGACAGACATACTGATTTGCTGCTTAGAAGTCCTTTACAATGGGAAGTGGCTACTGAGAAACTTTTGAGGTAAAATATCTTTATTTTTTTACATAGAGATGTTCAGGTGATATTTTCTAGTCAGCTTTTTACAGCAATACTGCATCACTTTCAAGTGTTTAAACATTTAGGTATTATGGTCCTTTAATGTTTTCTAAAGCAAGTTCAATTTTGGCCTTTTCTCCCCTTCCTCCTTGTTGCCTTCCTACACCTTTTAACATTTTCCCTACATACGCCCAATATGGTTTATCAGTGAATTCACTAATGACTCATGAGAGGTTTACATAATTAAAACTTGGGCCTTATAAGACATACACTGATGTAAAGAGAGTAACATATGTGCTAAAGTTTTTATATACAATGTATGTTATATGTCTTGTACAAATAGTATATTGAATCAATACGTTGTAAAACTATAATGTATCACTCTCAATGCAAGTACTGTACATTCAATCTATGACGTGTATGTTCATTTTATACCAATAAAGCTCTTTTGAAAATAAATAAAAAGAAACTTGCTGCTTCCGACCCACTCCGCTTCAGTTCCGCCTGAAGCGGAAGTTAAGCAGCAGCGGTATTAAGACTGCTGCTCCTTAATTTGTCCGCCACCTCTGAGGTGGCGGACAGCAATCAGCCTGATCAAATACAATCTGGTTTATTGACAGCCCCTGCTAGCGGCAGATTGGCCACGAATCTGCAGGGAGTGGTATTGCACCAACAGTTCACAAGAACTGCTGGTGCAATGATAAATACAGAGAAAAAAAACTCAATTTTCCAAAATACATAATGAAAGTAAATTTCAAAGGTTTGTATACCTATTATTTTATATTCAAATCTCAAGGTGTATTAAGTATCTTAATTAAATGGATAGTCTACTCAAAAATGTTTATTGTTTAAAAAGATAATCCCTTTTTGTAACCATTCCCCAGTTTTGCATAACCAGTGCTGACTCATAAATAACTCCACTGGAGTGAGCACAATGCTATTTATATGGCACATATTAACTAGCACTGTCTAACTGTTAAAACTGTCAACATGCACTGAGATAAAAGGCGACTTTCAAGGACTTAGAAATTAGAATATGAGCCTACCTAGGTTTAGCTTTCAACAAAGAATTCCAAAAGAACAAAGTTAATGTGATAATAAAAGTAAATTGAAAAGTTGTTTAAAATGGCATGCCCTATCTAAATCCTGAAAGTGTAATTTTTACTTGACTCTCCCTTTAAATTAGAATATAAAAAAACATTGTCCTGAAATCATGATCACACTTTCACATAATCATATTTTATTTCTGAACCTATTTTTTTTAAATTTTAATAATATCAGAAAATTAAAAGTGAAAAGTCAAGATATTCCAAGAAAAAAAGACTAAAATGTGTAAGATATCTGGAATTAGAAATTTTAAAAATAACTGTCACAAAAACTGTTTTCTGATGGATATAAATACTGTTAGTGAGTAGTCTCAATGCAATTTATCTCATGAGTTTGGGCAGTATAAAGCCATTTGAAAAACATCCAAAAATAACTTTTAGGGGGCCGATTTATTAAGGATTGTCGGAAACAGCTGTAAAGAAGCAGCGGTCTTAAGCAGCGATATTGCCTCTGAGGCTGTGGACATCAATCCGCCCATTCATATACTGAAGGGATCATGTCGGACAGACACTTGGTAAATAACATATAAACTGGAAAGGCTTAAAAATGTCTTATTACATTCCTCCCAACTGTCCCGTATTCGGCGGAATTGTCACAGGTTCGGTTGTCTGGCACACAGCCTCACAGTGTCCTAGGACAGCTATGCTCATGACCAAATATACCCACAGTCCAAAAAACTACACCCACTGCCCACAGGCTTTTCAACTTCCGCATCCCAGAATGCCTGTGGGAAATGTTGAGAGGTAAGTTATTGCAAGTATTTTTTTATTAATGCAGATTGTCTAAATTTAAAACCAAAGTTATGCATTAATCATAAATAGATTAAAATAATGTTATTAAAGTCAGCATTTATACAATACAAAATGCTTTAACTACAAAACAGAAATGCTGATATAATTTTGATATAATTTTGTTGCTGTACATGTGCTGACAAATATTTCTTCACTGGGGCTTGCAATTCAGTAAAGGGTTAGAAAACATGTCTTGTGGTTCTCAGATAGACATTGAAATAAAAAAAAAGCCTGGAAGTGATTAAATGGAAACAGTGCAAATACATATTTAGAGATGTGATATGTTTACTTATGTTGGTATGCTGTATTTACAGAGCGCCAGACCTCCAAATCACTTATTTTACCAATGTTTGTTTTGCTAGCTTGTTCTGCTTACTTTAGGGTTTGAAAAAGAAAGTTACTGTCTTTTACCTTTTATTAGTTAAGGAAAGCTGCTTTGGTTTAACACTACTATTGCTTGCACACATTTGGGAATGTTTAAAAAAATCTCAATGTCATGTATGTTATCAAAGCTATTGTACTCGGAATGCTATTTGTCATTTTTATTCACGTTACTTACCTTTTCAGTATACATAAATAACTACAAAGAATCTGTTTTAAAAATTTTGAAAAAAGTTCCAATTTACTTCTATTATCAAATTGACTTTGTTCTTTTGGTATCCTTTGTTTAAAAGCAGGTTGGAAGGCTTGGGAGCATGCACGTGTCTGGAACACTATTAAAGGGACAGTCTAACCTAAAATAAACTTTCATGATTCAGATAGAGAATGTAATTTTAAACAATTTTCCAATTTACTTTCATCACCAATTTTGATTTGTTCTCTTGGTATTCTTAGTTGAAAGCTAAACCTAGGAGGTTCATATGCTAATTTCTAAGCCCTTGAAGTCCACCTCTTCTCTCAGGGCATTTTGACAGTTTTTCACCACTAGAGGGTGTTAGTTCATGTGTGTCATATAGATAACACTGTGCTCACGCACGAGAAGTTCCAGTGAGCCAGTTTTGATTGGCTAAAATGCAAGTCTGTCAAAAGAACTGAAATAAGGGGGCAGTTTGCAGAGGCTTAGATACAGGATAATCACTGAGGTAAAAAGTGTATTTCTATAACAGTGTTGGTTATGCAAAACTAGAGTATGGGTAATAAAGGGATTATCTATATTTTTAAACAATAAAAATTCTGGTGTAGACTGTCCCTTTAAGCAGCAATTTTACAAAAATACTTTTAACAATGTTATACATTTGCAAGAGCACTAATATCAAATGTACCTTTTTCATTCGGTATCCTTTGATAAAACTTAGGTCCCCTCTATAAGAGCATATTGAAATAGGCACAGGAGCGCTCACTTGTCTTGGGAACTATATTTATAACATTGTTGCAAACACTGCTGTGGAATGTTAAATTATCATTTTTAACACATAATTGATTAATAATTATGTACATATTTTTAAATTTAAAAAATAATTGATTTTTAGTAATTACTAAATATGTTTTAATTAATTCTCCATTTATTTGTATATATGTGTGTGTATGTATAACAAAAAAGAAAGCACATTTGTGTATTTATTTACATGCTAAGCCCATTACAAATAAACTAATGTTTGATCTATTTATTTTTCTACCTATCTAGTTAACTATCTATCTATCTATCTATCTATCTATCTTTATATCTATATCTATCTTTATATTTATATATAATATATATATATATATATAGATAGATATATAGATAGATAGATAAACAGATTTATCTAACACTTGTTTATTTGTAATAGCCTAATTTCAATGAATTTTTGTGTTTGTTGTTTTCTTTCTAGATGAATCCTTTCCCATTACCATAACAATTCATATGTGCATTGTACTGGTAACAATGAGTTCAAATTACCCTCGGTGTAACCACATATTTTCTTTTGATTGATATCACCTATCTAGATTTGCGACTTACAGCAAATGTGACAAATGGGGTTATAGAAACTAAAGAAATTAGAAGAAAGCCTCTGCGGATTATTTGTCATAATCAAATGTGTATCACCATTCCCTCTGCAATGATGGACACCAAAAGGACAATATATACAAGTAAAGAGGAACTGTTCAAGTATATATTATAATAACAGATCTCAGTGCTTCTACATTTTCTATCCTTAGTAATACTAAGGAGCTATTTTTTCACTCAGCTTATTAAAGAGAAGAGAAAGATTTGTAAATAAGAAAGATGATCCATGTTTGTGATGAAATATAGTCATCAATATAACCATATAAACAGAAATGTTAAAAAGCTCTGTCTGTCAGACTATTCAAAATAGGCACACGCTTATTGCAACTACATGCGTACCTCAGAGATATTGCGGGTTCGGTTCCAGACCACTGCAATAAAGCGAATATAGCAATAAAGTGAGTCAGACTCATTGTTTTGTTTCCAAGTACATATAAAGTTATATTTACACTATACTGTAGTCTATCAAGTGTGCAATAGTATTATGTCTAAAAAAAGAAATGTACATACCTAATTAAAAAATAGTTTATAGCTAAAATATGTAGTAGTATCTGAGCCTTCAGTGAGTCATAATCTTTTGCTGGTGTTGTGCATATATAGGTGTGTATATATGTTTATTTATGTGTTTTTGTTAAAAAAAATGTCTCTGATAGACTTACTCAACACAGGATTGCCATATTTGTAAAGCGATATAAAGCGAAGCGCAATAAAACAAGGTATGTCTGTATTGTCAGAGATTACTTACTTAAGGGTCTCTGGATAAACAGAAAAGTTACACACATTTTTGTCATAGAAGGGACGATGTATTTTACTAATATAGCGGACTTTAGTGTGTTAACAGAAACAGATATAGTTTAATTTGGGCTTTTCTTTATATATCCAGTGGTGTATTTAGTTTTTGTGCCACCCTAGGCTTTAAGAATCTGCAGTCACCAACCAATCTCAGTTTATATTTCCCTGATATATTTCCCTTTAATTCTCATAACCTGAGATAAGGTCATACTACCCAACTAGATAATCAGGGATTATTGATTTGCAATAAAATGAATCAATAAAACATCTGGAGAGCATAAAAGTGGGAAGGCATCATGCTGAAGAACTAATTTACGGCCCCAAAATCCAGCTACCCTATACACATACCAATTTAATCTAGGCTAAAATATACTCCTGAATATATTTCATTACTTGCAATTCAGTAGGTGACAAAGTAAGACAGACTCCAAGAACATATTTATTTGTTCGGAATACTGAGAAAAACACAGTAACCAACACATTCCTGAACATGCACAGGGAGTGAGAAGGTTTTTATTCCAAGTTGATGACCATCTCTCAATTTCAAAAAGGGGTGGGTAATAATCAAGTTAACTTAATGGAAATAAACAATTATAGCTTAACTTTTATATGGGACGTAAGCCATTTAAAGTAGTGTTGTGCAGAATTACACATCATGCAAAAGTATGCCTAAAATGTAAATAAATATGAACAGAAATGGTATGTCTCTTACATTCACACTTGTTATTTAAATATGTGTAATACTGATTAATATCAAATATTGGTTAAACTGTCTACAATATTTTGTTTGCAGTTACCTGGAAAAAACACTTAAAACAGAAACAGTGAATCATACATTCCTGAATATCTCTGTTCTGTGAGATATTAGCAGTCATAAAGCAAACTGTTTAAATATTTGGTAGACTGGTAAACATAATATCAGTGTAAATTTCTGCACTGATGAACAATTTGACATTGAGAGATACATGAACATGTTTGGAGTCTTAGACCTGTGGCTATTGGCATTTGTAGGAAAATATACTAGATCTTTCCTGTGAATTCTTCTATAGAAGTGTGTAAATGACATAAAATACTGTCAGTAGCCTTAATTGAGACATTACTTAATGTATAATGATGAGTTGCCTCACAAGACGTCTGAACATCCCCCCCGCACAAGAAATGTTACCTAATGTTCCATATAGGCTAAACAGTCTTAGTTGCCTGGAAACACAACAGGGTGTGCACTGTCTTCTGATGTCATAAGGGTCTAGGGCATCCAGTGCAGGTGCATGTAAATGTCAGGATGTTTATCTTCACTAGATAAGAATAATGTGTAATGTTATTTATGCACCAAACCCTTTAGGATAAACACATATCTTGGCACTCTGGTTAATCTGTGCTCTTTTGTAATGGTCAGTCTTGGAGACCACATTCATTGAATATCAGTCTTGGAGACCACATTCATTGAATATCAAACCCTATAAAGAAGCAACATGGTTTGTTTTCTTGCATGGTGTTCACTGTTAGCACAGTGAGCAGCCACCTATACAGACAAATTCACCTTTTTTTGAGAGAGGGACTTCTCTACTAGAAAATAACCTTTATTAGGTGTCTACACATAACAGATTTTTTTTTGTTGCAAATATATAACTAGGTAATGAGTGGAGCCTAATATTGCGCTTCCGCGAGGGCAATATTTGCTCTCCACTCAGTTACAAGTGTGGTGCAATGCAAGCGCGACTTCACATTGCCTAGAAGCCTTTATAACGGCTTAATTCAGTTAAAAATTAAAAATCACATATTTTATATTTAAATGCACAGTACTCTTTATTTTCACTATTTTAACTTTTAACCAGAGGTCTGACCTCTAGCTAACTGCGCAAAGGGAAATTGCGAGCTTGCGAGCATTAAGCAGCCACTTGTAATGGCTGGTTATTTTTAATGTGTGCCCGTAAAAATGAGGGGTCTTGGAGGTTTGTAGCTGCTATGGGAGCTGAGTTCGAGGAGTTTGAAGAACCTCACCCCCCATCCAACTCCCTTACAGCTACACTGAGCTTCCTGGTTCTGCCTGCTTTCTGACATGACCATGTGTATATTTGGTGACATCACCGGCACTCCTATAAAGCCAGGGCATGCCGCCCTGACCTGTAGTTAGGGGGGGATCGCTGAAAACAGTGTTTGATCTGCGATCTCCCTTTCATGCACATCAAAGGGGTTGAACAACATTTTGCCTTCAATGCAAGGTTATAAAATATGAATTAGGCAATATACAATTATTACAACATAATGTCAAATAATATCTAAAAAATGAATCATGTATAAAACTTGTGAGGTTTTGAGTGGAATTTAGCTACTGAGTTGCTTGTGTAACATGGAAGAGGTGTCCATGTTGTTAAATTATAAGTATTTCTGTTTGCAGGTTGTATAGGTATCTGATTTCAGGTTTATGCTTTTGGAAAATGAGAATTTGAAACAACAATGAATATTTAGCTTTCTGTTTATATTATTGATATTTAAAATGGATTGAAGATGTCTTCTGTACATATAATTATATTGCTGGTCAGTTCCAGTTATAAATTTATTTTGCTAGGAAATGTCCTTCCATTTTATAACTTTGGTAAGAAGTGTCTGTGTGATGTGTATATAACACCATGTTTATAAAAGGTTTTGCCCTCATCCCTCTTGTCTCTGTTCTGTGTGTGACTCAAGTCAATAGGGTTTAAAGGAACAGTCTACACAAAAAAATGTTATTGTTTAAAAAGATAGATAATACCTTTACTACCCATTACCCAGCTTAACACAACCAACATTGTTAGATTAATATACTTTCTAACATTTAAACCTCTTAATTTCTGCTGTTAATATAACTAAGGTAAAAAGGTTATTAATATAACTGTGTTCGTTATGCAAAACTAGGGAATGGGCAATAAAGGGATTATCTATCTTTTAAAACAATAACAATTCTTTTGTAGACTGTCCCTTTTAGTGAAGTTTTACAGGTTGCCTCTTGGAAAAATGTCCCTGTATTTCAGTTCCTACCTTTTATTCTCCCCTCCTACGTTTTATAGTAAAATCCATAAAATGTTAATTTCAACATCACATTTGTTTCAGTGATTGGTTTATTGCAACCTTTTAATTACAATGTTATAAATTATACAAAAATAAAGTTAATTTTTTCCTAACCAATAAATATTCTATAATGCAACATGGAGCTATCATTCCATTATAAAAATACATATCAAACTTAAAACAAATATTATTTTATATTGTGACCTTGTCTGAGCAGTAACATTCCTGAGCTGGTAACTCCTTTTAGATACCCAAATATAAATCTGACACCTGGGTTGTGATATCAGGTACTTGGGAAAAAAAGAGAAAATGTTATAACATTTTATTACATTTGACAATGGGCTCTATGTCCCATTGTCTCATAAGAAAAAACATCTGGTCTTAGCTTTAAATTCTCTGATACTTATTCTGCTCTTTGCAAGAAGAGAAAAATCTATGGCCTAGATTTGGAGTTTGGCGGTAGCCGTGAAAACCAGCGTTAGAGGCTCCTAACGCTGGTTTTAGGCTACCTCCGGTATTTGGAGTCAATCAAAAAAGGGTCTAACGCTCACTTTTCAGCCGTGACTTTTCCATACCGCAGATCCCCTTACGTCAATTGCGTATCCTATCTTTTCAATGGGATTTTTCTAACTCCGGTATTTAGAGTTGTGTCTGAAGTGAGCGTTAGAATTCTAACGACAAAACTCCAGCCGCAGAAAAAAGTCAGTAGTTAAGAGCTTTCTGGGCTAACGCCGGTTTATAAAGCTCTTAACTACTGTGCTCTAAAGTACACTAACACCCATAAACTACCTAGGTACCCCTAAACCGAGGTCCCCCCACATCGCCGCCACTCGATTAAATTTTTTTAACCCCTAATCTGCCGACCGCCACCTACGTTATCCTTATGTACCCCTAATCTGCTGCCCCTAACACCGCCGACCGCTATATTATATTTATTAACCCCTAACCTGCCCTCCACAACGTCGCAGCCAGCTACCTACAATAATTAACCCCTAATCTGCCGACCGCAAAGAGCCGCCACCTACATTATAGCTATGTACCCCTAATCTGCTGCCCCTAACACCGCCGACCCCTATATTATATTTATTAACCCCTAATCTGCCCCCCTCAACGTCGCCTCCACCTGCCTACACTTATTAACCCTAATCTGCCGAGCGGACCTGAGCGCTACTATAATAAAGTTATTAACCCCTAATCCGCCTCACTAACCCTATAATAAATAGTATTAACCCCTAATCTGCCCTCCCTAACATCGCCGACACCTAACTTCAATTATTAACCCCTAATCTGCCGTCTGGAGCTCACCGCTATTCTAATAAATGTATTAACCCCTAAAGCTAAGTCTAACCCTAACCCTAACACCCCCCTAAATTAAATATAATTTTAATCTAACGAAATTAATTAACTCTTCTTAAATAAATTATTCCTATTTAAAGCTAAATACTTACCTGTAAAATAAATCCTAATATAGCTACAATATAAATTATAATGATATTATAGCTATTTTAGGATTTATATTTATTTTACAGGTAACTTTGTATTTATTTTAACCAGGTACAATAGCTATTAAATAGTTAAGAACTATTTAATAGCTAAAATAGTTAAAATAATTACAAATCTACCTGTAAAATAAATCCTAACCTAAGTTACAATTAAACCTAACACTACACTATCAATACATTAATTAAATACAATATCTACCAATAAATACAATGAAATAAACTAACTAAAGTACAAAAAATAAAAAAGAACTAAGTTACAAAAAATAAAATAATATTTACAAACATTAGAAATATATTACAACAATTTTAAACTAATTACACCTACTCTAAGCCCCCTAATAAAATAACAAAGCCCCCAAAATAAAAAAATGCCCTACCCTATTCTAAATTACTAAAGTTCAAAGCTCTTTTACCTTACCAGCCCTGAACAGGGCCCTTTGCGGGGCATGCCCCAAGAAGTTCAGCTCTTTTGCCTGTAAAAAAAAAAATACAATACCCCCCCCCCAACATTACAACCCACCACCCACATACCCCTAATCTAACCCAAACCCCCCTTAAATAAACCTAACACTAAGCCCCTGAAGATCTTCCTACCTTATCTTCACCTAACCAGGTATCACCGATCCGTCCTGGCTCCAAAATCTTCATCCAAGCCCAAGCGGGGGCTAGACATCCATCATCCGACAGCTGAAGAAGTCCAGAAGAGGGTCCAAAGTCTTCATCCTATCCGGGAAGAAGAGTAGATTCGGACCGGCAACCATCTTCTTCAAAGCGGCATCTTCTATCCTCATCCGATGAGGACCGGCTCCATCTTGAAGACCTCCATCGCGGATCCATCCTTCTTCTCCGACGACTAGACGATGAATGACGGTTCCTTTAAATGACGTCATCCAAGATGGCGTCCCTCGAATTCCGATTGGCTGATAGGATTCTATCAGCCAATCGGAATTAAGGTAGGAATATTCTGATTGGCTGATGGAATCAGCCAATCAGAATCAAGTTCAATCCGATTGGCTGATCCAATCAGCCAATCAGATTGAGCTCGCAATCTATTGGCTGATCGGTAAAGGAGCGGCCAGAAAAAAGCCAGCGTTAGCTACGCGGGTCGTTACCGACAAAACTCTAAATCTAGCCGTATGAATGCACTAGGTTTTAGCACATATGTGCCTAGATTACAAGTTTTGTGCTAAAGAGGGTGCGAAAATAAAGCCAAAAAAATTGCGTTAGTTCACTCTCCATAGCGCTGCCATGACGAGTTACTGAAAAGCCTCCTTGTGCTGTGCGTTATGGTGCGTTAAGCTCTATACCTCACAAAAGCCAAGGGATGAGTTTACGTGCTTGTGCATGCTTTCCCACATAGACATCAATGGGGAGAAAGCGTTCGAAAAAAAAATAACCCCTTAAATGCGGAATGGCGATCGCCGAAATGCAACCCCATTGAGGTCTATAGGGAAAAGAAAGTTACATTTAAACCTTACACCCTACCATAAACCCCTAGTCTAAACACCCCTAATCCGCCGCCCCCGACATTGGCCACACTAAATCAAGTTATTAATCCCTAATCCTCCGCTCCCTGACATCGCTGCCACTAATAAAAGCTATTAAACCCTAATCTCCCGCTCTCCGTCATTGCCGAAGAATCAAATCAGCCAATAGGAATGCAAGGTACGCCATTTTGAAACGGGTTCCTTGCATTCAACTTCAGTGTAAGGCGGTGACCGTATGAAGAGGACACTCCGCGCAGAGTGTCATCGCTGGTCCAGGATGGCTCCGCTCCATACCACCGGGAAGAAGATAGAAGACGCCCCCACCTGGATGATGACTTCTCGCCACCTGGATGGAGATGGATGTCCGGACTTCAGGAACCATGAGTAGATATTCTGGGGTTAGTGTAAGGTTTTTTGTTTTTTTTTGGGGTGGGTTTTTTCAGATTAGGGCTTTGGACAAATTGTAAAAGAGCTGAATGCCATTTTAAGGGCAGTGAAATGCAATGCCTATACAAATGACCCTTTAGGGGCAATGGGTAGCTTAGGCTTTTTTAGAGTTGGGTATTTTATTTTAGGGGGTTGGTTGGTTGGGTGGTTTAACTGTTGTGGGGACTTTGTATTTTTTTACAGGTAAAGAGCTGTTTAACTAAGTGCAATGCCCTACAAAAGGCCCTTTTAAGGGCTAATGGTAGTTTATTGTAGGCTAGGGGGTGTTTTTATTTTGGGGTGCTTTTTTATTTTTATAGGGCTATTAGATTAGGTGTAATTGTTTTTATTTTTGATAATTTAGTTTATTATTTTTGTGATCTTAGTGTTTTTTATTTTTCGTAATTTTAGTGTTTTTTTTGTAATGTTAGATTCTTAAAAAAATTTCGTTGGATTAGTTTTTTTAATTTGTAATTTAGGATTTTTAATTGGTAGTTTCTTTTATTTTATTAGAATAGTAATGTTAGGTTAATTTATATTTATAAAAAAAAGCTCACCCTCAGATATAGTGAGCTAGAATGCCTTAAGTACTAAGGATTTAAAAAATGACAGGGAGTTCAGCACATCTTTAATTTAAGGGGTCTTTTTTTGTAGGTGCGGACAGACATAATCTGCTATTACGAATCATGTCTGCCACACATCGATAAATGCAGACAGCATACGCTGTCGGCATTTATCAATGAACCAGCAGTTCTGGTGAACTGCTGGTGCAATACCGCCCCCTGCAGATTCGCGGCCGCTAGTGGGGGGTGTCAGTCAACCTGATCGTATTCGATTGGTTTGATTGCTGTCCGCCACCTCAGAGGTGGCAGACAAGTTAAGGAGCAGCGGTCTTAGGACCGATGCTTCTTAACTCCCGCTTTAGTCAGAACTGAAGCCGAGAGTGTCGGAAGCATCATCCGCTGCTTTATAAATAGACCCCCATAGTCCATTTTTTTCTATTAACCATGTCATAGTTGACAATTCAAAAATATGCCTGGCTCAGAGGCAGGACACCACACAGCCCCAGATGCACAAAATATATATACTCAACAGTATAGTCAGAAAACAAAAACATACAGTTTAAAAACAGGCAGGAATAAGGACTGTATATGTCCCTACTTACAGGGGTTAAAAGCACCACAGCCGGAACCAGGCTCCACACAAGGATAATGCCTGGGTGGGTAATGAGACAGGATCTATAAGACATATCAGTATATACACGCATACAAATGGGAACAAACTATAGGAGAGAAACCAGCAACACCCAACCTCAACCAACCCCAACTGAAAGCAGAAGGGAAATAGCTGGTGTGGATATTATCACCGGGATCTATGCTGTAACAATCCTATATGAATGCAACACAATGTATCTAATTCACAATGATAAACAACGTAACAATGATATACTGATACATAGTATAGTGCAGCAAAAAATGTCTAAGTAGGGCCCGTGCAGTTCATATATAATGGATTCTGAACATGGAAGTCAGTTGCGGTATTTGACATACATATATGTCCGTTTCTGCCGTGCACATCAACCCTTCAATAAGTGTGTAAGTAAGCCAAGTAATGCTCAGGACTGGCAGCTGATAATGATCCTCCAACGGGTTTGACAACAGCCGTTAAGTATAGGTAAAGTCCTTATCCACTAGGTTGCAACCGGAATTAAGGTAGGAAAAATCTGATTGGTTGATCCAATCAGCCAATCGGATTGAAATTCAATACGATTGGCTGATTAAATCAACCAATCAGATTTTTCCTACCTTAATTCCGATTGGCTGAATCGGAATTCGAGGGATGCCATCTTGGATGACTTCATTTAAAGGAACCATCATTCGTCGTTAGTTCTTTGTGCTGGAAGGATGCTCCGCGTCGGATGTCTTCAAGATGGAGCCGCTCCTTGTCGGATGGATGAAGATAGAAGATGCCGCTTGGATAAAGCCTTCTGCCGGTCTGGATGTCCTCTTCTGCCCGGATAGGATGAAGACTTCTGCCGGTCTGGATGTCCTCTTCTGCCCCACCGGATGAAGACTTCTGGCCGGATCGGAATGACCACTTTTTTTTTTTTTTTTACAGGTAAAAGAGCTGATTACTTTGGGGCAATGCCCCGCAAAAGGCCCTTTTAAGGGCTATTTGTAGTTTAGTATAGGGTAAGGCATTTTATTATTTTGGGGGGCTTTTTTATTTTATTAGGGGGCTTAGATTAGGTGTAATTAGTTTAAACTTCTTGTATTTTTTATTTTCTGTTATTTAGTGTTTTTTTTTTTGGTACTTTAGTTTATTTTATTTTTTTTAATTTTAGCTAATTGTAGTTAATTTATTTAATGATAGTGTAGTGTTAGGTGTATTTGTAACTTAGGTTAGGATTTATTTTACAGGTAATTTTGTAATTAATTTAACTAGGTAGCTATTAAATATTTATTAACTATTTGATAGCTATTGTACCTAGTTAAAATAAATACAAAGTTGCCTGTAAAATAAAAATAAATCCTAAAATAGCTACAATGTAATTATTAATTATATTGTAGCTATCTTACGCCTAAATTTAGAGTTTTGTCGGTAAAGACCCGCAGTGCTAACGCTCCTTTTTTTTCCAGCGCACCCTTAAGACAATGCTGGTATTTAGAGTTGTCTGAATGGCTGCGTTAGCCTCAGAAAAGGGAGCGTTGAGCATAATTTAGCTCCACTTCAACCCTCAATACCAGTGCTGCTTACGGTAGCGGTAAGATGGAAAAACGTGCTCGTGCACAATATCCCCATAGGAAACAATGCGGCTGAGCTGGCTGCAAACAAACCTAACACCTGCAAAAAAGCAGCGTTCAGCTCCTAACGCACCCCCATTGTTTCCTATGGGGAAACACTCTCTAAGTCTACACCTTACACCCTAACATGAACCCCGAGTCTAAACACCCCTAACCTTACACTTATTAACCCCTAATCTGCCGCATTTTATTATTAACCCCTAATCTGCCGCTCTGGACACCGCCGCAACCTACATTATCCCTATGAACCCCTAATCTGCTGCCCCTAACATCGACGACACCTATATTATAGTTATTACCCCCTAATCTGCCCCCCCAACATCGCCGCCACCTACCTACAATTATTGACCCCTAATCTGCCGACCGGACCTCGACGCCACTATAATAAATGTATTAACCCCTAAACCGCCACACTCCCGCCTCGCAAACACTATAATAAATTGTATTAACTCCTAATCTGCCCTCCCTAACATCGCCGCCACCTACCTACAGTTAGTAACCCCTAATCTCCCGCCCCCAACGTTGCCGCTACTATAATAAAGTTATTAACCCCTAAACCTAAGTCTAACCCTAACATCCCCCTAAATTAAATATAATTTAAATTATTCTAAATAAATTTACTATAATTAAAAAAAATATTCCTATTTAAAACTAAATACTTACCTATAAAATAAACCCTAATATAGCTGCAATATAATTAATAGTTACATTGTAGCTATTTTAGCATTTATATTTATTTTACAGGCATCTTTGTATTTATTTTAACTAGGTACAATAGCTATTAAATAGTTAATAAATATTTAATAGCTACCTAGTTAAAATAATTACAAAATTACCTATAAAATAAATCCTAACCTAAGCTACAAATACACCTAACACTACACTATCAATAAATTAATTAAATAAATTACCTACAATTAGCTAAACAAAAATACAATTAAATAAACTAATCTATAATACAAAAAAAACAAACATTAAATTACAGAAAATAAAAAAATTACAAGAAGTTTAAACTAATTAGAATATACTAATACTAATAAAATAAAAATGCCCCCCAAAATAATAAAATACCCTACCCTATTCTAAATTACAAAGTAACCAGCTTAAAAGGGCTTTTTGCGGGGCATTACCCCAAAGTAATCAGCTCTTTTACCTGTAAAAAAAATACAACCCCCCACCAACATTAAAACCCACTACCCACATACCCCTACTCTAACCCACCCAAACCCCCCTTAAATAAACCTAACACTAACCCCGTGAAGCTCTTCCTACCTTGAGTTGCCTTCACCCAGCAGAGCCAAATTCTTCATCCAAGCGGAGCAAGAAGAGGTCCTCCATCCAGTAGAAGTCTTCATCCAAGCAGCGTCTTCTATCTTCATCCATCCGGAGCGGAGCAGAGCCGTCTTCCATCCAGCTGACATGGAGCCATCCTCTTCAACCGACGGACTAACAATAAATGACGGTTCCTTTAAGGGAAGTCATCCAAGATGGCGTCCCTCGAATTCCGATTGGCTGATAGGATTCTATCAGCCAATTGGAATTAAGGTAGGAAAAATCTGATTGGCTGATCCAATCAGCCAATCGGATTTACCTTGCATTCTATTGGCTGTTCTGATCAGCCAATAGAATGCGAGGTCAATCTGATTGGCTGATTGGATCAGCCAATCGGATTGAACTTCAATCTGATTGGCTGATTGAATCAGCCAATCAGATTTTTCCTACCTTAATTGCGATTGGCTGATAGAATCCTATCAGCCAATCGGAATTCGAGGGACGCCATCTTGGATGACATCCCTTAAAGGAACCGTCATTCATCGTTAGTCCATCGGTTGAAGAGGATGGCTCCGCGTCGGCTGGATGGATGATGGTTCCGCTCCGGATGGATGAAGATAGAAGACGCCGCTTGGATGAAGACTTCTACCGGATGGAGGACCTCTTCTTGCCACGCTTGGATGAAGACTTCTACCGGATTGAGGACCTCTTCTTGCTCCGCTTGGATGAAGAATTCGGCTCGGCTGGGTGAAGACGACTCAAGGTAGGGAGATCTTCAGGGGGTTAGTGTTAGGTTTATTTAAGGGGGGTTTGGGTGGGTTAGAGTAGGGGTATGTGGGTGGTGGGTTTTAATGTTGGTGGGGGGGTTGTATTTTTTTTACAGGTAATAGAGCTGATTACTTTGGGGCAATGCCCCGCAAAAAGCCCTTTTAAGGGCTGGTAAAAGAGCTGATTACTTTGTAATTTAGAATAGGGTAGGGCATTTTATTATTTTGGGGGGCTTTTTTATTTTATTAGGGGGCTTAGATTAGGTGTAATTAGTTTAAACTTCTTGTAATATTTTTTATTTTCTGTAATTTAGTGTTTGGCTGTTTTTTGTATTATAGATTAGTTAATTTAATTGTATTTTAGTTTAGCTAATTGTAGGTCATTTATTTAATTAATTTATTGATAGTGTAGTGTTAGGTGTATTTGTAACTTAGGTTAGGATTTATTTTACAGGTAATTTTGTAATTATTTTAACTAGGTAGCTATTAAATAGTTATTAACTATTTAATAGCTATTGTACCTAGTTAAAATAAATACAAAGTTGCCTGTAAAATAAATATAAATGCTAAAATAGCTACAATGTAACTATTAGTTATATTGTAGCTATATTAGGGTTTATTTTATAGGTAAGTATTTAAATTTAAATAGGAATAATTTTTTTAATTATAGTAAATTTATTTAGAATAATTTAAATTATATTTAATTTAGGGGGGGGGTTAGGGTTAGAGTTAGACTTAGGTTTAGGGGTTAATAACTTTATTATAGTAGCATCGACGTTGGGGGCGGGAGATTAGGGGTTACTAATTGTAGATACGTGGCGGTGATGTTAGGGAGGGCAGATTAGGGGTTAATACAATTTATTATAGTGCTTGCGAGGCGGGAGTGCGGCGGTTTAGGGGTTAATACATTTATTATAGTGGCGGAGAGGTCCGGTCGGCAGATTAGGGGTTAATAATTGTAGGTAGGTGGCAGCGACATTGGGGGGGCAGATTAGGGGTTAATAAATATAATGTAGGTGTTGTCGATGTTAGGGGCAGCAGATTAGGGGTTAGTAGGTATAATGTAGGTTGCGGCGGTGTCCGGAGCGGCAGACTAAGGGTTAAAAAATGTTATTATAGGGTTTGCGATGTGGGGGGGCCTTGGTTTAGGGGTTCATAGCTAGTTTATGGGTGTTAGTGTACTTTATAGCACAGTAGTTAAGAGCTTTATGTTCCCGCATTAGCCCATAAAACTCTTAACTACTGACTTTTTTTGACGGTAGGAGTCTTGTCGGTAGAGGCTGTACCGCTCACTTCTTCCAAGACTCGTAATACCAGCATTAGGCAAATCCCATTGAAAAGATAGGATACGCAATTGACGTAAGGGGATCTACGTTAGCCTTGAGTCACGGAAAGAAAGTGAGCGGTAGACCCTTTCCTGCCTGACTCTAAATACCAGCGGGCGTTAAAAAGCAGCGTTAGGACCCCTTAACGCTGCTTTTGACGGCTAACGCCAAACTCTAAATCTAGGCGTTAGGGTTTATTTTATAGGTATTTAGTTTTAAATAGGAATATAATAATAGTAATATTGTTTTGATTTATTTAAATAATAATTAAGTTAGGGGGTGTTAGAGTTAGACTTAGGTTTAGGGCTTAATAACTTTATTATAGTGGCGGCGACGTTGGCGGCAGCAGATTAGGGGTTAATAGATTTAATAGGCTATTTGGGCTATGACGGTTTAGGGGTTAATAATAGAATAGGTTTATTGCGGTGTGGGCTATGGCGGTTTAGGGGTTAATAATAGAATAGGTTTATTGCGGTGTGGGCTATGGCGGTTTAGGGATTAATAATAGAATAGGTTTATTGCGGTGTGGGCTATGGCGGTTTAGGGCTTAATAATTTACTTATTGCTTGCAGTGTGGGCTATGGCGGTTTAGGGGTTAATACATTTATTATTAGGAGGTAGAGGGGGGATTGCGGATATAGGGGTGTAAGTGTCGGGCTTATTTTTTGGAGGCGTGATAGACAGTTACGGGAGATTTAAAATTTTAGTTAGTTTTCTTAGGCGCCGGCAGTTTCTAAAGTGTCGTAAGTCATTAGCGACTCCAGAAATTTGTACTTACGCTTATTTCTGGACATCGCTAGTTTATCCGACTTACGGCACTTTAGGAACTGCCGGCGGGGTATATGTAATACCCCGATGTGCGAGGTGAAATTACGGGAGGCGCGGGTTCCCTCACTTGTGCCAAAAACTACGCCGTAGATTAACTATCGCCTAGATTATGAGTTCTGCGTTAGCCTTAAAAAGCAGCGTTAAGGGGTCCTAACGCTGCTTTTTAACGTCTGCTGGTATTACGAGTATGGCAGGTAGAGGCTCACCGCTCACTTTTCTTCCGCGACTTTTGGCTACCGCAAATCCCCTTACATCAATTGCGTATCCTATCTTTTTAATGGGATTTGCCTAACGCCGGTATTACGAGTATTGGAAGAAGTGAGTGGTACAGCCTCTACCTCCAAGACTCCTACTGCATAAAAAAGTCAGAAGTTAAGAGTTTTATGGGCTAACGCCGGAGCATAAGGCTCTTAACTACAGTGCTATAAAGTACACTAACACTCATAAACTAACTATGAACCCCTAAACCGAGGCCCCCCCCACATCGCAAACCCTATAATAAAATTATTTAACCCCTAATCTGCCGACCAGACATCGCCGCTGCCACCTACATTATACCTATGAACCCCTAATCTGCTGTCCCTAACATTGCCGACACCTATATTAGATTTCTTAACCTCTAATCTGCCCCCCCAACGTTGCCGCCACCTACCTACACTTATTAACTCCTAATCTGCCGACCGCACATCGCCGCCACTATAATAAATGTATTAACCCCTAAACATAAGTCTAACCCTAACCCTAACACCCCCCTAAGTTAAATCTATTTTTAATAAATCTAATTTCTAAAATTAAATACATTAATCCTATTTAAAACTAAATACTTACCTATAAAATAAACCCTAATATAGCTACAATATAACTAATAGTTACATTGTAGCTATTTTAGGATTTATATTTATTTTATAGGCAACTTTGTATTTATTTTAACTAGGTACAATAGCTATTAAATAGTTAATAACTATTTAATAGTTACCTAGTTAAAATAATTACAAAATTACCTGTAAAATAAATCCTAACCTAAGTTACA
This sequence comes from Bombina bombina, assembly GCF_027579735.1. Classification (NCBI taxonomy): domain Eukaryota; kingdom Metazoa; phylum Chordata; class Amphibia; order Anura; family Bombinatoridae; genus Bombina; species Bombina bombina. The sequence continues at coordinate 1,284,599,755 of NC_069500.1, forward strand.
AATACACGTAACACTACACTATCAATAAATTAATTAAATTAATTAACTACAATGATCTAAACTCAAATACAATTAAATAAACTAAACTATAGTACAAAAACAAACAAACACTAAATTACAAAAAATAAAAAAATTTTACAAGAATTTTAATCTAAGAACACCTAATCTAAGACCCCTAATAAAATAAAAAAGCCCTCCAAAATAATAAAATTCCCTACCCTATACTAAATTACAAAAGTAATCAGCTCTTTTACCAGCCCTTAAAAGGGCTTTTTGCAGGGCGTTGCCCCAAAGCAATCAGCTCTTTTACCTGTAAAAAAAATACAAGACCCCCCCCAACTTTAAAACCCACCACCCACACACCCCTACTCTAAAACCCACCCAATCCCCCCTTAAAAATACCTAACACTACCCCCTGAAGATCACCCTACCTTGAGCCGTGTTCACCCAGCCGGGCACCGATGGGCCAGAAGTGGACATCCGGACCGGCAGACATCTTCATCCAGACGGCATCTTCTATCTTCATCCTTCCGGAGCGGAGCCATCTTCTATCCAGCCGTCGCGAAGCCATCCTCTTCTTCCGATGTCCTAAAGCAGAATGAAGGTTCCTTTAAATTACGTCATCCAAGATGGCATCCCTCAAATTCTGATTGGCTGATAGGATTCTATCAGCCAATCGGAATTAAGGTAGGAAAAATCAGATTGGTTGATTTAATCAGCCAATCGGATTGAAGTTCAATCCGATTGGCTGATTGGATGAGACAATAGAATGCAAGGTCAATTCTATTGGCTCATCCAATCAGCCAATCGGAATTTGAGGGACGCCATCTTGGATGACGTTATTTAAAGGAACCTTCATTCTGCTTTAGGACATCGGAAGAAGAGGATGGCTCTGCGTCGGCTGGATAGAAGATGGCTCCGCTCCGCTCCAGAAGGATGAAGATAGAAGATGCCGCCTGGATGAAGATGTCTGCCGGTCCAGATGTCCTCTTCTTCCCGTATAGGATGAAGACTTCTGCCGGTCCGGATGTCCTCTTCGGGCCCATCGGTGCCCGGCTGGGTGAACACGGCTCAAGGTAGGGTGATCTTTAGGGGTGTAGTGTTAGGTTTTTTAAGGGGGGATCAGGTGGGTTTTAGAGTAGGGGTGTGTGGGTGGTGTGTTTTAATGTTGGGGGTGGGGTCTTGTATTTTTTTTTACAGGTAAAAGAGCTGATTACTTTGGGGCTTAGATTAGGGGTAATTAGATTAAAATTCTTGTAATATTTTTCTATTTTTTGTAATTTAGTGTTTGCTTTTTTTGTACTATAGTTTAGTTTATTTAATTGCATTTGAGTTTAGATCATTGTAGTTAATTAATTTAATTAATGTATTGATAGTGTAGTGTTAGGTGTATTTGTAATTTAGGTTAGGATTTATTTTACATGTAATTTTGTAATTATTTTAACTAGGTAGCTATTAAATAATTATTAACTATTTAATAGCTATTGTACCTAGTTAAAATAAATACAAAGTTGCTTGTAAAATAAATATAAATCCTAAAATAGCTACAATGTAACTATTAGTTATATTGTAGCTATATTAGGGATTATTTTATAGGTAAGTATTTAGTTTTATATAGGAATACTTTAGTTAATGATAGAAATTTTATTTCGTTTTATTTAAATTATATTTAACTTAGGGGGTGTTAGGGTTAGGGTTAGACTTAGGTTTAGGGGTTAATAACTTTATCATAGTAGCGGCGACGTTGGGGGCGGGAGATTAGGGGTTAATAATTGTAGGTAGGTGGCGGTGACGTTGGGGGGGGCAGATTAGGGGTTAATAAATATAATATAGGTGTCAGTGATGTTAGGGGCAGCAGATTAGGGGTTCATAGGGATAATGTAGGTGGCGGCGGTGTCCGGAGCGGCAGATTAGGGGTTAATAGTATAATGCAGGTGGCGACGATGTTGGGGGCGGCAGATTAGAGGTTAATAAGTGTAAGGTTAGGGGTGTTTAGACTCGGGGTTCATGTTAGGGTGTTAGTTGTAGACTTAGAAAGTGTTTCCCCATAGGAAACAATGGGGCTGCGTTAGGAGCTGAACGCTGCTTTCTTGCAGGTGTTAGTTTTTTTTTTTAGCCAGCTCATCCCCATTGTATCCTATGGGGAAATCGTGCACAAGCACGTTTTTCCATCTTACCGCTACTGTAAGCAACGCTGGTATTGAGGTTAGAAGTGGAGCTAAATTTTGCTCAACGCTCACTTTTCTGAGGCTGACGCAGCCATTCAGAAAACTCGTAATACCAGCGTTGGCTTAAGGGAGCGCTGGAAAAAAAAGGAGCGTTAGCCCCGCAGGTTTTTACCGAAAAAACTCGTAATCTAGGCGTATAGCATTTGTGTCATTCTTACAGTATCTTTAGTCAATTGTTTCATTGCATTTTGCTTAAAGGAGCTTGTTAAAACATGGTTAATTTGTTCATTTCCAACAATGTGTAACAAAATCTTATACACTTAACAATACAGATTGTAAAATGTTTTTTATACTATATAATATAAGCCCAAACCACACTGATACATGTATAGAACTCCTGTTATTGTGTTTTTACTACTCCCCATTTGTTAAAAATATATGTAGCAAAAATTAAAGGTAAAGTTATCACCTGTGTATATCTAAGGCATGCAAGCTGCTTAAGTCTCTGCATTAACTTGTATGCAACAGCACAGTCTCAGAAAAATAAAAACGTTTATTGTAGGAGCATAAAAAATACAAAGTTTTGGATACAACTGCCCCTTAATCATGTATATATGTTATGTACACAAACCTTATTTAAATGCCCTTCACCAAGACATAGACAGGTGTAGAAATTAATATTAACCCTTTATATAATTTTCATTAGTCACATATTGACCTCTAGTGATTATGTTCCTAAACTACACCCAAAAAAAATACACTCCACATTTATACCAATTGCACGCAAAAAAATGAACGGGTAGATTATGAGTCTTGCGTTATGAGTAAAAAAGCAGCATTAAGGCTCATAACGCTGCTTTTTTACTACCGCTGGTATTATGAGTCTTGCAGATTTAGGGGCACCGCACACTTTTTTCGCCTTACCGCAAATCAACTTACGCAATTTTCAATGGGACTTCCATAGCGCCGGTATTACAAGCTTGTCTTGGGAGGCCAAAAAGTGAGCGGTACAGCCTATACTGTCAAGATTCGTAACGCATTCGTAACTCAGTAGTTATTAGTTTTACACTACAACGCTGTAGTATCAAACTCATAACTAAAGTGCTAAAAAGTACACTAACTCCCATAAACTACCTATTAACCCCTAAACCGAGGCCTTCCCGCATTGCAAACACTATAATAAAAATATTAACCCCTAATCTGCCGCTCCGGACATTGCCACCACTATAATAAACATATTAACCCCTAAACTGCCGCACTCCCGCATCACAAACACTAGTTAAATATTATTAACCCCTAATCTCCCACCCCTAACATCGCTGCCACCTACCTTAATTTATAAACCCCTACTCTGCCGCCCCCAACTTCGCCGCCATTATACTAAATTTATTAACCCTAAACCTAAGTCTAACCCTAACACCCCCTAACTTAAATATAATTAAAAGAAATCTAAATAAAACTTACTATTAATAACTAAATCATTCCTATTTAAAACTAAATACTTACCTGTAAAAAAAAAATCCTAAGCTAGCTACAATATAACTAATAGTTAACTATTTAATAACTACCTAGCTAAAATAAATACAAATTGACCGGTAAAATAAAACCTAACCTGTCTTACACTAGCACCTAACCTAACCCTACAATTAAATAAATTCCCTAAATTAAATACAATTAACTAAATTCAATACAATTAGCTAAGTTACAAAAAAAAACACTAAATTACAGCAATTAAAAAACAAATTACAAGATCTTTAAACTAATTACACCTAATCTAATAGCCCTATCAATATAAAAAAACACCCAAAATAAAAAAAACTAGCCTAAACTAAACTAAAAACTACCAATAGCCCTTAAAAGGGCCTTTTGCGGGGCATTGCCCCAAAGAAATCAGCTCTTTTACCTGTAAAAAAAAAATACAAACAACCACCCCAACAGTAAAACCTACCACCCCCACAACCAACCCCCCAAATAAAAGCCTAACTAAAAAAAACCTAAGCTCCCCATTGCCCTGAAAAGGGCATTTGGATGGGCTTTGCCCTTAAAAGGGCATTTAGCTCTATTGCAGCCCAAACCCCTAATCTAAAAATAAAACCCACCCAATACACCCTTAAAAAATCCTAACACTAACCCCTGAAGATCCACTTACAGTTTTGAAGACCAGACATCCATCCTCAATGAAGCCAGGAGAAGTCTTCAACCAAGCGGCAAGAAGTCCTCAACGAAGTCGGGAGAAGTCTTTATCCAAGCCGGCAGAAGTGATCCTCCAGACGGGCAGAAGTCTTCACCCAGACGGCATCTTCTATCTTCATCCTTCCGATGCGGAGCGGCTCCATCTTTAAGACATCCTCTTCAATCGACGGCTTCTTCTACAATGAAGGTACCATTAAATTATGTCATCCAAGATGGCGTCCCTTAGATTCCGATTGGCTGATAGAATTCTATCAGCCAATCAGAATTAAGGTTGAAAAAATCAGCCAATAGAATGCGAGCTCAATCCTATTGGCTTATTGCATCAGCCAATAGGATTTTTTAAACCTTAATTCTGATTGGCTGATAGAATTCTATCAGCCAATCGGAATCTAAGGGACGCCATCTTGGATGGCGGCAGATTAGAGGTTAATAAGTATAAGATTAGGGGTGTTTAGACTCGGGGTTCATGTTAGGATGTTAGGTGTAAACATAAAATGTGTTTCCCCATAGGAATCAATGGGACTGCGGTTACAGAGCTTTATGCTGCTTTTTTGCAGGTGTTAGACTTTTTTTCAGCCTGCTCTCCCCATTGATGTCTATGGGGAAATTGTGCACGAGAACGTACAACCAGCTCACCGCTGACTTAAGCAGCGCTGGTATTGGAGTGCGGTATGGAGCTCAATTTTGCTCTACGTTCACTTCTTGTCTTTTAATGCCGGGTTTGTAAAAAACGGTAATACCAGCGCTGTAGGTAAGTGAGCGGTGACAATAATGAGCAAGTTAGCACCGCACAGCTCTTACCGCAAAACTCGTAATCTAGCTGTAAGGTTTTAATACTGAAAATAAAGACAACCCAAATAATCTTAAATTATTACTATTATACATATCCCTTTAAACCCTATCCACCTCACAGAAAAATATGCAAACTAATTCTATATTGAGTCCCTTAGGACGCATAGAGGCCCATTTATCAAGCTCCATATGGAGCTTGAAGGGCCGTGTTTCTGGCGAGTCTTCAAACTCGCCAGAAACAGCAGTTATGAAGCAGCGGTCTAAAGACCGCTGTTCCATAACCCTGTCCGCCTGCTCTGATGATCGAATACGATCGGGTTGATTGACACCTCCCTGTTGGCATCAAATTGGCTGCATGTCAGCAGGGGGCGGCGTTGCAATGCTGAAAGCGGAGAGCGTATTGCTCTCCGCATTCAGCGAGGTCTTGTGGACCTGATCCGCACTGTCGGATCAATTCCTCAAGACCTTTCATAATTCGGCCTCATAGAATCTAGCCTATAAATCCATAGAGCTTCACGTTTCTTTAATAATTTCTTCTTGACTCCCCCTCGCCATAGTGAAGGAATATGGTCTAATATTTTAACATGTAGCTAGGCTATTGTGTGTCCTACAGTGAAAAAGTGGTTTGCTACTAGTGCTGTAAGATCTTTACATCTGATATTAAACTTATGTTGCACAAGTATGTCCTTTACTCTCTGCATTTTTCCACTATAGAAATAATCCCACAAGGGCATTTATTTGAAAAGATCACAAACATGGTATTACATGTATAAAAACCAGGGATTTTTTATTTTCTCCCTCTTTTAGGATGCATACAATCTGAGCCCTTAATCATACAATTATAGCTACCACAGCCAAACCTGGGTAACAATCCCATCTCTGGGTCAAATATACTTTTGTCTCATCTTTTTCTCACTGCCAATATCTACCCTGATTAACTGATCCTAATGATCCTAGACCTTATATAGGCAGGTATTAAAAAACATTTAAATTACTCTAAATCAGGTTAGCAATCCCTTAATTTTGGCAAATTCTTCCTCTTTCTTCAAAACTCTGGGTTTGACTAATTATATTTCTATGCCTATCCATTACTCTTTCTATTTCCTTCATAAGTAGTGTTAGAGAATAGCCCCTCTGCACTAGAAGCCGCTGTCCACAATGGGTTTTGTCAGTTACAGTTGTCTTGACCCTTAATAGCTTGCTTCTAGGTAGCACATATTTTAGGATAGGCAGATGCACACTAGTAGAGTGTAATAGGCTATTTCTATCTGTCTTTTTCCTTTACAAGTCTGTTTTAAGTAACCACCTCCTTATAAACCACTGTATTCCATAATTGTACAGAAGACTCACTCTTTGTAAGGGTGAATATAGTTTTCATTGCATTATTAAATTTCATCCACATATTGTAAAAGGGATCCAATATGGATCCACCAAATGCCAAATTTGTATCTATGAAGTGCCATAAAGTGGCGCTATAAAGTAAAAATAATTAATTTGAATATACAAGATTTCTTCATAAAAATTCATTAATATATTAGCATAGGTGGGTGAGACATTGGATAACATTGCTGCTCCCCTTTTCTGGATAAAAAAAACTGTCATGGAATATAAAATAGTTGCAGTAAAGGATAATCTCCAATAAGTGCAAATTAAATTGTTGTTGTTGTACACCCACTTGTAACTAAAACATATTTCACTGCCCCAAACAACTATCATGTTCAACTGATGTGTATAAACTTACCACATCTCAACTAAATAAAATAAAAAATCTCAGTTGGAGGCAAACTCTCAATTTTAGCCAAAATAATCATTGGTTTCTTTCACATGAGAGTTCAGCAAAAGGCCTTAGTAACTTATCCAAATAAATGGATATATTTGTAAAAAAAGATTTTGTGCTATCAACTATAGGCCTCTCAGGAAACCTTTCAAAATGTTTAGGTATTTTTAGAAAGGTATAAAACATGGGTATAATCCCCTTCTCTTTTATCAAAAACTTTTTTGTATCAATATCATCTAAACCATAGGAATAATCTAAATAAAAACCCATGATCTCTTTTAGTAGTAATGGAGTAAGGTTAAAATGTATGTATATGGAGAGATATGTAATGCTCCCGCTTGAGCGTTAACTGCTCTAGAAGTAAAATTTTCATTCATGTTGTGCTCATGCGCTAACCAAATTCTGGAGCCAAACAGTTAATAGAGATTAAAAACTTGGAACCCCACTAGTTTCTTCGAACCCCCTTAAATCTGATGCATTTGACCTTTTGGCGAAATATATAGTATATATTAATAAGGTATATGACATGATTATTAAAGGGAAAAAAGTTACTAAGAAATGCTTTTAAACAATTCAAAATATTTTTTTATTAAGTAAGGATAAAAGTCTCATCTGCCAAGTCTGTTTAACTTTTTGACGTATTTTGTTTACTTCTTTAATGCCTCATTCTTCTTTGTTTCGTATAATTTTTTGCCGCATTGATTTTCGCTAGCGTCATTTTTTGGCATGTGGCTTCCACACCATCATGGGAGCTTCTGTGGTGCACTTGTTGCTTTAAATTTTGATGCAATTCATCATTTTTTGCCCAAGTGCTGGTTGTCTCTGACTTCTATGGATGATATACTGTATGTTTGGGATTGTCAACTGCCAAATTTTTCCTGTCCTGACATTTGAGTTTGTTTATCCATGTGTACTTGGTCTGGACTTCCGAATCTCTTGCTGATGAAGTGGATTGATTTGACCCTCAGCCTGCCTGCCTTCTTGTACCTTCCACTGTGTTTCTTATTCTTAGCTTCCAACTTGGACAGTTTTGTGAGCTAGCCTCCACTTTTACACTGGTACCTTGCCACCATCATGTTGCTGACCTGAACCAAACTTACCATGCCTTGTGTCTACTCCAAACCAGGTTCTGTTACTGTATCCTTGCTAGGTGTCCTGTCTCAAGATACTCCAGGTACATTTATCCTATATATCCTACCTTAACTTAAGTAAACAGCACCTTTTCCATATTTAAAAACTAAACTAAAAGAAAACTGTATTTATAACTAAAGAAAATTTTGTAATAAATGGCCAATCAATAAATAGTACAAATAAAGGGACATTATACACTTGTTTTATCTTTGCATACATGTTTTGTAGATGATCTATTTATATAGCCCATAAAGTTTTTTTTTTTTTTTTAAATGGATAGTTTTGCTTATTTTTAAATAACATTGCTCAAAGTTATAGGAGAATACAGACATATACCTACTCCAGATTGCTTCTGTTTGTGTAAAGGGTCTTTTCATATCCAAAGGAAGGGGGAGTGTCTGATATTTCCCACTTGCAGTGGGTGTTCCAGTAACCTTTTAAACAGAGCTAAACTGGAAGCTTCTAAGTACATTTTTAAATGGTTTTATACTGGATGTTTATATCAGTATCTGAGCATATTATTCTTTATAGTAGTTTCTATTACATGCAGTTATATGAAAATTAGTGTATACTTTCCCTTTAAGTACCTTTAAAGTAAATAACTTTTACTCTGTGTACACATCTCTACCACAATATATACATATTTGGCTAATAGTAATAGGGGCCAATTTATCAATGTGCGAGCAGACATGATACGATGTATCGTATCATGTCCGCTGCACATCCATAAATGCCGGCAGCATATGCTGTGAACTGCTGGTGCAATGCTGCCCCCTGCAGATTTGCGGGCAATCAGCCGCTTGCAGGGGGTGTCAATCAACTCGATCGAATTCGATTGGGTTGATTTCTGTCGATTTCTGTCCGCCGCCTCAGAGCAGGCAGAAGGCTTGCCGGAAAGCATCAAGCTCCATACGGAGCTTGATAAATATGCCCCAAAAAGTAGTTATCACAATACTTTATTTATACAGGGAATGCTCTGCGTGTGTGTATGTGTGTATGTTTTTGTGTGTGTTTATATGTGTGTGTTTGTGTGTATGTGTGTATATATGTCTGCGTTTGTGTGTGTATGTGTGTATGTGTGTTTGTTTTTGTGTGTGTTTATATGTGTGTGTTTGTGTGTATGTGTGTATATATGTCTGTGTTTGTGTGTGTATGTGTGTTTGTGTGTATGTGTGTATATATGTCTGTGTTTGTGTGTGTATGTGTGTATATATATGTGTGTGTTTGTGTGTATGTGTGTATATATGTCTGTGTTTGTGTGTGTATATGTGTATGTGTGTGGTATGTGTGTTTATTCAATAACAAAATCAGTTCCATCAGAAATTAAATCAGCTCTAAACATACTTCCAGTCTCTCACCCCTTCAAAATCTTGCAATCAACCAAAACCCACACAGCCATATATTAAGTTCTTTTGACCCTGATACTAAGGAAGAAGTTTCTGCATTTATACTGCGCTCTCACCTCACTACCTGTCCCCTCAACCCCATCCCCTCATAGCAATTCCCCTCCCTCTCTTCTACCCTTACCCCTATACTCGCACACATTTTCAACCTCTCCCTTAGCACTGGTATATTTACCTCATCTCTAAAACATGCACTGGTCACACATATCCTCAAAAAACCTTCTCTTGATCCAACATCCCCATCCAACTACCACCCTATTTCCCTACTCCATCTTGCCTCAAAGCTTCTTGAAAAGCTAGTACATGCATGCCTATCCCATTTCTTTACATTACACTCCCTCCTTAACCCACTGCAATCTGGATTTCGCCCCCATCACTCCAGAGACAGCAATCGTTAAGGTTACCAATGACCTACTTACAGCAAAATCCAAAGGCCACTTCTCTCTGCTTAACCTCCTTGATCTGTCTGCAGCCTTTGATACTATTGACCACCCTCTTTTACTCCAAACCCTCCAATCCTTCGACATTTGTGACACAGCCCTCTCGTGGTTATCTTCTTACTTGTCTAACCATACCTTTAGTGTAGCCTTCTCTGGGGATTCCTCTGCCCCCGTTACCACTTTCTGGTACCGCAAGGCTCTGTTCTCAGTCCCATTCTCTTCTCAAGCTACACGTCATCATTAGGTTCCCTAATAAAGTCCCACGGGTTTCAATATAATTTGTATACTGACGACACCCAAATCTACAACTCTGCTCTAGACCTATCTCCTTCCTTGCTAACCAGTGTCACTAACTGTCTTTCTCATATCTCTTCATGGATGTCCTCTTACTACTTTTAGCTAAATCTCTCCAAAACTGAGCTCCTTATTTTCCACCTTCTTCTAAAATCCCCACCCCCATGTCTCTATAACTGTCGACAACACCATCTTTACCCCTACACCGCATGCCCGTTGTCTTGGGGTCACACTTGACTCAGATCTTTCACTCCTCACATTTAGGCTTTGGCTAAATCCTGCCGCTTCCACCTTAAAAACATCCTAAAATTAGACATATCCTTACACAAGACAAAACTAAGATTTTAATCCACTCTCTCATCCTTTCCCACCTCAACTACTGCAACTCCATCTTCTCTGGTCTCCCTAGCTCCTTTACAATCCATAATGAATGCCTCTGTCAGGCTCATCTTCCTTACACGTCGCTCTTCATCTGCTGAACCTCTCTGCCAATCCCTTCACTGGCTTCCTTTGCCTCCAGGATTAAACACAAAATTCTGACTCTGACATACAAAGCCCTCAACTGCACTGCTCCCCCTGTATATCCAAATTCTCTCCCTCCCTTCCCCTTTGCTCTGCTCACAAACTCCTCCGCTTTTCCTCTCTTGTTACCTCCTCACATTCCTGTTTACAGGACTTCTCCAGACTGGCTTTCATCTTGTGGAACTCTCTGCCTCACTCCACAAGACTCTCCCCTAGTTTTGAAAGCTTCAAACGCTCCCTAAAGACTCTACTGTTCAAGGATGCATACAACCTACAGTTCCTCTCCTCCATTGCTATCCTCCACTAACCCCCTTAGCATGTAAGCCTAAGAGACCAACTGTTTGCAGATCACCTTCATATGAGCTGAGAACAAGTGCAACTCTCGACAGGGCCCTCTACCTATTTGATCCCTATAAATGCTTCCTTGTATACTGCCTATGTTTATAGCGCTACAGAATCTGTTGGCGCTCTACAAATAACCGATGATAATTAAAATAATAATAGTGTGTTTGTGTGTATGTGTGTGTGTATGTGTTTGTATGTATGTGTGTGTGTGTATGTGTGTGTGTATGTGTATGTGTGTGTTTGTGTGTGGTTTATGTGTTTGTGTGATATTCCCCTAGATAAAGTGTTAGTGATCTCACAGAGAATGTTCCTTTTAGTAGATTGTGATACCATTTAATAGACCAAGGTTTTGTTTTACATAAGCTTTCAAAACCTTACAGATCTCTACATCTAAAGAAGAGACCTATAATGTCTTGAAAGCTTACAGAATACAAAACTTTGATTTTGTTGGTATCATAATCTACTAAAAGGAACAAATGTATCACCCTATAAGTTGAAAAAAATATATAGTTTTATTCCAGCCAAATGAGATTTAAAAGGACCTCTTGCTTTTGTGTAAATTTTCAGTCTGAAAAACAAATTGTGCCAACATTGTAAATAAAATAGAAGGTTTGAGCCATTTGCAGCATTTTGAAAGCCTAGGTTAGAGAATTTGCTTTTGGTCTCTCCCCCTAGAGAGACCAAAAGAAAATTCTCTAACCTCTATCACCTCTTAGTGCTGTGAAAAAAAAAAGATGCTTTGTTCCACACCCCCTAGTGTGGAACAAAGCATATTTTTTTCACAGCACTAAGAGGTGATACTTTTTAATTTAATCTGCTCTGTGGAGCATTTTCTGTTACTGTAAAGAAGCAACTTTTAAAGGAATCCATCTTGGGCCAAGTCAAAGGTGCCGTCATTTACAATTATGTCATGTGTGCAAACCATTTTTATTATAATTATTTTTTTAAAGAAAATGTATTTGTTTTACTTAGTATATTGTATTGTATTTTTTACAAAAAAATTTAGCTGTTTCCAAATTTGTACTGTTCATATTTATTTTAAGCATTTTACTTTTTTGTGTGTTTCCTTAACTATTTGTTTTGGGACCACCTTGAAAATGCATTGATGGGCAAAGACTTTGAGGGTTTGCCCATATATATATATCATTATTAATACTCCCCAATACAATAACATGGGTGCTGATAATAAACAATAACTGTGCTCACATGATTTTCCCCAAAGTGATCAAAATGTATATGACGTTTCAGGGAGAATCCCTTCCTTTCTTCAAAAACAAAAATGGCCCCTCCCTGAAATGTTAAATAAATTATAATCGCTAGTGAAAAATTAAAATCCTGTGAGTGCAGTGATTCTCTTGGGCATGTTTACATATTTATATATATATATATATATATATATATATATATATATATATATATATATATATATACACAGATACAGTATATATATTTTTATATATATATATATATATATAGGAAGAAAAACGAGTGCAAGCAGGTATCTCCAATTCCAACCTCGATTTATTAGTTTAAAAATCCATGTGGTACATGATCAATGGAAAATCACAGGTATTACTTGACAAACAATGGCTGCTGCTGACATGTTTCGCCACTCAAGGCGTAATCATAGCTGCAGTAAAAATCACAGTCTGCCTATTTAAGGCAGCTGGACAACTTCTATTGGTTTAAAACTTTAATTGTTGACAAGTTTCACTTGGGGATTTTTAACCCCATGTATACACTTTAAACATTAATGCCTCTTAACAGTTCAAATGTGTAATGATTCTTATAAGTTACTAGTTTATTCTATAAATATTTATCAATGCAGAAGTCACAGCGCTAAACTAACGTATAAACTATGCATGAAACTTGGTACGCTATGCATGAAAAATAAGAATAATACATATGCAAGGGAATACAAAAATATACATGTATATACAAGTACACGAATACAGAAATAAATAGATATAATGAGTTAAACTTAAGCACTCTTGTGGAAACTAAGTTCTATATATTTATATAAACAAGGAATAACAGAATCAATCTTGTTATAGTGCTAATGAACCCAATAATGCGTTATTTTATTAATGCTCAACAATTACATATAGCTGTATTAGATAAATAGTGTATATTAATATATGCATGATTTTGTTGGAAAAATTACCAGAAACAATTGCTAGAAAAGTTAGAAAAATTGCCAGCAAAAGTTGCTGAAAACATTTGCTAGAAAAAAACTTTTACTAGAATTAGTTCTAGAAAAGTGTTAGAAAAAATTGTTAGACAAAAATTGCTTACTAGACTACTAACTAGAAAAATTGCTAGAAGGATGGGACTAGGGAGAGTTGACATAATACAACCAGTCAAACTGTCCCGTCTATTTAAATGTTATTTAAAGTATTAGGATACCAAATTAAATCCTTTGACTAAATTGATACCCGTGATCACAGGATTGTGTCACATAAGAGGGAGATGCATGGACCAACACGTCATTTCCAAAAATTTATTTCCAAAAATTTATTAGGTCATATTCCGAATTCAGACCCAGAGGTACTCTGGTCTGAAGCTTGAATATCCAATACATCTCCCTCTTCTGCAACAGTTTGTCGCGATCACCTCCTCTTGGTGGGCATACCACCCTCTCTATAGCCTGCCATCTTAAGCTACTAATGTCTGTATTGTGGCAACGTGCAAAGTGTCTGACTAAAGGAGTACTCGCTTCTCCTGCTTGAATGGTTGATAGATGGTTACGAATACGGACCTTCACCTCATTAGTAGTTAATCCTACATACTGTAGGTGACAGCATATGCAGGTGAGAAGATACACTACATAGGTTGATGTGCATTTTAGGCAGCTGTTGATTGGGAAAGTGTCACCCGTAACTTCTGATTTAAAGATGTTTGACACCAAGATGTATTCGCAGACCCGACATTTTTGTCTGCATTTGAACAGACCTTTGTGAGTTAACCATGAACTCACAGGTCTGTTCAATTCAGGTAACATTGATGGTGATAAAACATTTGCCAAGGTTTTCGCTCTCCGATAAGAACATCTTAAACCAGTTTTGACACAATTTTCCAATTTATCATCAGCTGAGAGAAGTTTGAAATGTTTTTTAACAATCCTGCATATTTCTGTGTATTGTGTGCTGAAATCTGTTACAAAAGTAACGCCTTGGTGGGTGTCTGAGACTGTGTTGGTGGAAGACCCTTGAATTAAAGTGTTCCTATCAAGGTCTAAGACCTGCTCTCTAGCTTTAGAAACCACTTGGTTAGAATAACCACGTCTTTTCAGTCTATCACTTAATTCTAGTGATTTTTCACAAAAAGTGTCATTCAGAGTGCAGTTCCTCCTAACCCTGACAAACTGCCCCTTTGCTACGGCAAAGGGGACATGTCGGGGATGGCAGCTGCTGGCATGCAGTAGTGCATTGCCTGCAGATGGTTTCCGATAGATACTACAGATTATCCTTCCCTGTTTAGTTCCTTCCAAAGAAATATCCAAAAAATTAATGGTATTAGCACATAATTCAGATGTAAATTGTAGACCAATATTGTTGCTATTTATAGCATCAATAAATTCCGAGAATGCTGTGCCCCCGCCCACCCAAATCAACAGGAGATCATCAATATAGCGTCCATAAGAATGGATCAAATGCCTGTGGGAGTTCCTATCTCCATAGATGTGGGACAGCTCCCACCAACCCATAAAGAGGTTTGCATAGGAGGGGGCAAACTTAGCCCCCATAGCTGTCCCACACCTCTGGAGAAAGAACTCCCCTTCAAATTTGAAGTAATTGTGGGTGAGCAGGAACCACAGCACCCTCAGAATGTATTTCTGGAAGTTCAAACTGAAATCCGAATAGTTCTTGAGAAAGAAGGAAATTGCTTCCAGCCCCTCTTTATGGGGGATGGAAGAATAAAAAGAAACCACATCAATTGTGGCCCATCGAAATTGACCAAAGTTCCATTCTTTAGATTCTAGTATTTGGATGACATGTTTCGTATCACCAAGATAACTATTCAAGGATAGCACAAATGGTTGGAGGATTCCATCCATCCATTGTGATACGTGCTCAGTCAGAGAGCCAATCCCACTGACAATGGATCGTCCCTTAACTTCAGTAAGGGATTTGTGTATTTTAGGAAGATGGTGGAAGATGGGCACTACAGGGTGATCAACACATAGAAATTCAAAAGTGTCACGATCAAAGTGCCCATCCTCCAAGCCATCATCCAGAATACCCAAAAGTTCACGTTTATATATTGAAGTGGGATCAGCAGACAAGAGAGTATAATTGTCAGTATTATGTAACTGTCGAAAGGCCTCTTGTAAATACATATCTCGATCGAGGACCACAATAGAACCTCCCTTGTCTGCTGAACGCACCACAATATCTTTATTATTCTTGAGTTCATCAAGGGCTAGTTTTTGTTGTTTCGTCAGATTGGAATGCATCTTATTTTCTACCGCTTTCAGTGCTGTAAGGTCGCGTTCAACTCTTTTAAAAAAGGTTTCAAGTACTGGACCTCTAGTGTGTATAGGGTAGAATTCAGAGGGTTTCTTAAAAGTACTGTAGGAATTAGTGTTGTCCGATTGGGTCTTAGAATCGCCCTCTCTCATTAATTGCTCCAGTGTAAGGGTATCACATACCTCACTGAATGTCTGTATATGTCGTGTATTTTTCATTTGTGATGATAATATTACTCGTGGGTTATCTATGTCAGTTGCAGATAAATTACTTGCTCCACAATAAAATTTCTTTAGAGTCATGTTTCTTATCAATTTATTAACATCTAATAACGTTTTAAAAACGTCAAAGTTGCTTGCAGGAGAAAAATTCAAACCCAAACTTAATACAGACAATTGAGCTGGTGTAAGTGTGTACTTAGATAAATTGACAACATTATCTATTACTTGTATTTGTTTTTGTTTTGCCCCCTGTTTCCTCTGTTGCCTCGATTGCCCCTCAACTGATAATGTTTCTGTCCCTGTTGTGCTCCTAACCCTATTCCTGTTTTCTGGGTTGAAAGACAAAAAACCTGAGCCAAATTAGCCTGGTCTTCATGAGAGGCATTTGTACCTTGTATCTGTGCACTCACAGTATCAGTAACATAGGTATATTTAGAATTTGTAGAAATAGAACCTGGGTTAGAATCTTTGGGTCTGACCACTTGTCCCTGGGATATGTCTTGTACATTGGCTTGTGTGTGCAAAAATGAGGTTGCAGGTTTAAGGATACCTCTATGGGGTTCCTCACCACCTGAAGGCTCATTATCTTCTCCTGACTCAAATTCACTATCGGAATAAGTTACTCTCTTCTGATTAGACTTAATTTTTGGTTGATCATTATGTGTGTTTTTATTATCGGATGTCTGGTTCTGACGTCTGTTTCTAGATCTACTTCTACCACGTCTAGAGTTGCCTCTATCAGAACGTTTCCAAATGTACACACTATTATTGGTGTAGTCTAATTGGTCTCTAATAAACTTTGTATGCTTAATCTCTAAGACACTTTGTTTCACTTCAGCCACACCACTTTTCAGTATTTCATCAAACCTAGAGAAATTAATGTCAGCAAGCCTATTGTTCATTTCAGCTTGCAAGAGACCTATTTCTTCTCTAACACCATTTAGCAAATGCAATTTGTAAGTATTTAGCAATAACATCAAACGAATAGAGCAATCAGACAATATTTCGTTCCAAGAATTGATAAAATCTATATCAGAAACATCAAAGGTGGGGAATTTGTTAATGCGTAACCCACGGGGAATTATTTTAAGCTTAACATAAGTATCCAAAGTCCAAATGTCCCATTGCAATTTATGTTCTTTAATGAGCAATTTTTCCATCTCTTCAAAAAGACCTGAGAGTGAATAATTAACTTTATCTGTTGAGAAAACTCTAGTGATATCTGTATCAGTGCTGTCCCTTGCTGAAAGAGGCATTAGTGAAAAAAATTGTTGTTGTGAAATTTCCATGATGAGAATTGGTCAGTTCCTCTAAGGACAACTGCAGAAACACTGTGATAATGGTAATATCAGGCAAATTACCAATAAATAATATAGTGAGAAAATAATCACAGTGGAAGCTAAGTGTCCTTGAATTGTATAGTGTCAGTAATGAGCAAAGATATATATATAATGTCCCAAGTTGAACAGAAAAGACTCTTATTTTCCAGTATTGTATACCATAGTAGTACAAGGATATACTGTTAATCTGTGTGTGTGTGGTGTCACTCCGTCACGCCAGCTTTTAAATAAGCCACAGACCTGTCCTGGTCGCTGCTACTAACACTCAGCCCTCTGGAAGGCGATAGACTCCGCTTGTAATGCGGCCCCGGTGCAGTCAATAATGTGACAACAACTCACCAATCTAGGCGATGCGGCATTCAATGAAGATGTCCTGAAGTAGCAGCGGTAAATGCTGTTAGTTGAACTCCGTGCGTGCTTCCTTGTTTGAACGGTTAGTGTAGCTGTTGGCGTCCTACGTAAGCAGGGGGAGTGACACTCACCACGTGGTGCTGGAAACCAATCCGGACTGGACAACCAACCAAGACAGCTCAAACCTCCGTGGGAGCCGTCAATCACTGGTAGATGCGGGACTCAGGAACTGAAGTTTAGGAGAAGTCCTGTGCTGCCTGAGGTAATAATAGGAAGAAAAACGAGTGCAAGCAGGTATCTCCAATGCCAACCTCGATTTATTAGTTTAAAAATCCATGTGGTACATGATCAATGGAAAATCACAGGTATTACTTGACAAACAATGGCTGCTGCTGACATGTTTCGCCACTCAAGGCGTAATCATAGCTGCAGTAAAAATCACAGTCTGCCTATTTAAGGCAGCTGGACAACTTCTATTGGTTTAAAACTTTAATTGTTGACAAGTTTCACTTGGGGATTTTTAACCCCATGTATACACTTTAAACATTAATGCCTCTTAACAGTTCAAATGTGTAATGATTCTTATAAGTTACTAGTTTATTCTATAAATATTTATCAATGCAGAAGTCACAGCGCTAAACTAACGTATAAACTATGCATTAAACTTGGTACGCTATGAATGAAAAATAAGAATAATACATATGCAAGGGAATACAAAAATATACATGTATATACAAGTACACGAATACAGAAATAAATAGATATAATGAGTTAAACTTAAGCACTCTTGTGGAAACTAAGTTCTATATATTTATAAAAACAAGGAATAACAGAATCAATCTTGTTATAGTGCTAATGAACCCAATAATGCGTTATTTATATATATATATATATATATATATATATATATACACACACATTAGACTTACTAAGTAGACATACAGTATATATATATATATATATATATATATATATATATATATATATATATATTTATGTATACACACACATTAGACTTACTAAGTAGACTTATTACTGTATTTTTTGTTTTTGCCAAGCTTGAAGAGGATTCCGAAATCATTCTATGCAATATGTCTGAAAACCTTGAAATTAATGTACTCAATAGACTTTTGTCTGTTTTCAATTTAATCTATAAAGTAACTTAGAAAAAAACAAACAAACTTTAAAACACTCTACGTCACATCTAATTAACCATGTTTAAATAATGACCATTTCAGGGCTTCAGCAGGGTATTGTTAGTAACACATCAATAAATAATTTTCTTATGTTTATGCAAACTCAGAAATATATTTCAGATATGAATGTTGTGCAAAATACATTTCTTTATGATGATGAAGAACAGATCCCATTTGTAGCAAACACCATAAAGTGTATGCAGAATATTTAGGGCTGGATTACAAGTGGAGTGCTAATGCACTTTTGCTAGAGCACTAACTGCGCTAGCAGTAAACCTTTTGCGTGAGTCGAATTGCGCTGGTATTACGAGTTGAAAGTAAAAATGTATTGCTCCAGCGCTAACCCGATGCTCAAAAAGCCGAACTTACAGTATCGTTTGAGCAATAATCTACCGTCCCATAGAAGTCAATAGAGCAAAAAAAGTGCAAAAAGGGCTAAAGATAACTTTTGAGCAATGCCATACAAAAGGCCCTTTTAAGGGCTATTTGTAGTTAAGTCTTAGAATAGGTTTTTTTTTTATTTTGGGGTGGATTTTTTATTTTGGTAATTTCTTTGTTATTTTTTTGTAAGGTTAGTGTTTGTTAGTTTTTGTAATGGTAGATTTTTTTTTTTAATAGTAATGTTAAGTTTTTTATTTTAAAAGGTAAGCTTAGTAAGTTTTTATGTTTTTAAAGGTTTAAAGGTTAGTCTATATTGGGGCCGATTTATTAAGCTGTCAACCAGCTTATTCCGCACAAGCCTTCAGGCTCGCCGGAATCAGGAATTAAGAAGCAGCGGTCAAAAGACCGCTGCTCCTTAACTCGTCCGCCACTTCTGAGATGGCGGACAGCAATCAGCCCGATCGGATATGATCGGGTTGATTGACACCCCCTGCTAGCGGTCGATTGGCCGCGAATGTGCAAGGGGGCGGCATTGCTTGTGCAATGATAAATGCCGACAGCGTATTCTGCTCCACTACAGCGGATCATGTCCACCCACACATTAATAAATCTACCCCTTTGTGTTAACTTAGAGGGTGTTAGGTTAGGGGATTTAAAGTGTGTTTTACTTTGTGTTGGGGGGCTGGTGGTTTAGGGGTTAATAGTATTGAGGTTTAGTTTGTGATGTTGAGGGCAGGCGGATTAGGGTTTAATAGTGTACATAGGTAGTTTGCGATGTGGGGAGCTAGCAGTTTAGGGGTTAACAGTGTAGAAGCTTACTTTGCGGTGGGTAGCGGTTTAGGGGTTAATAGTTTAAAGAGGTAGTTTGCGATGTGGGGGCTGATGGTTTAGGGTTTCATAGTGTAGTTTAATGCAACTGTTTCATCCGGACAAATTATTTCCGTGACCTTTCAGGTCGCGTAAAAAGTTTGAGCAGTAAATGGGATTGAATTTGCGCGATTGCATTTACTTTCAACTTGTAACACGAGCGCATATTACTGCTCTATGCAACCCATAGAAAATAGGAGAAGCGTAAATTATAGCGAGTTCGACTAAACAAATTCACAGTAATTTTAACAGCGTGCCCCTTGAAATATGGATTTGAGCGTAAAAACACTGCGATTTCGCAATGCATTTACGCTCCTCACGCTAATGATAGCGCTCCACTCGTAACATAGCTCCTAATGTATGTTCAAATAATTTATACAATTTATTTTATAAAATATTTGTGAGTATACATATTTGTATACTAGAATATTTTTTCCCATCAATTATTTATTTCTGGCAATTCATGAAAATAATTGAATTTAAACCAGTGTTTAATGGTATAATTTAGTCACTGGATTCTTTAGACAACTCCTACAGCAGTAACAGTTGACAAGGACAAGTCTTCACCAGCCAGGTAGGTTTACCCAAAATATACAACATTTATTTATTATAATAATATAAATATTAATATAATACTATTATTTATATAAAATACAATAAAAAAAACTTAAATATATCTTAAAATACTTTTTTTCTTATTGAACAAATAAAAATAAATGTGTTGTATAAACCTTTAATAAAAAACATGAAGGGTCTATTATGATAAAAAGACTCTTTCTTGAAAAATGTAATGTTTGTACCAGCAAAAAAAAAGAAAAAAGTAAACTGGACAACATTTTAGACATCTGCGTATGTATTAATGATGGAGCAAGTATCTATTTGAAAATGTAAAGCACTTTATGATCAAGGTAAATGTCTTTATGGTCTTACCTCCATGTCTTCATTTTTAAAGATTACAATGTTCTAGGGGAAATAGGGTGAAACATCTGTTACTCTGGCATTATGCCTCCATTTCTTTTAATTGATGATTTTCATTGGAATTTAACCATTCTCCCACAGAGAAATGACCACCCCTAAACCTATTAAATTCTTGGCAGTTGTCATAAATATAATAAGCTTATAGATGGATGCAATTTCGGTTATTTCCCAATAACAGATGCTCATGTCTTTGAAGCAGCAGCAAACAGTTTGTTTTATTGTATTGCAGGAGTCAATTGTTCTCTTCCTTACAAAATCAACTTTTGATAGGGTTATTTGTCCATACGTTTTAGAGACTTTCCACAACTAGTAATGGTGATGTTTATCAGAGTCTACTTCTCGTTTCTATGAGCTCTGGAATCTACTATAAAATGTATACATTATTCATTTTGCATGCATTTCCTGTAATTTATCTCTCAAAATTGTCTTTTTCTCCTAGAGAAGGTGTAATAGATATACCCCACTCTGGCATCTACTTATCAAGCCGTCAACTTACTTGCATTCGACGGCACCAATACGCTCGCCTAAGATTGCCTAACATCGCTGCCGCGGACCTGAATACGTTCTCCAAAATTATAAAAAAAGCTGTCAAAAAGCCATGCACCAAGTACCGGGCGATGAGCAGTGGACTGTTGTTAACTAACAGTCATCGATCTCGCTGCTCTTCGGCTTTTTCCCAGCTTTATTGGTACCCTGTCACTAAACACCCACACTATACTATATTGTTTACCCCCTATACCGCCGCTCCCGGACCCCACCGCAACTCTAATAAATGTATTAACCCCTAAACCGCCTCTCACTGATACCGCCACAACTAAATAAAGTGTTTAACCCCTAAACCACCACTCCCGGAGCCCACCGCCACCTACATTATACTTATTAACCCCTAATCTGCCACCCCCTATACCACCGCCACCTACATTATACTTATTAACCCCTAATCTGCCGCCCCCTACACCGCCGCCACCTACATTATACTTATTAACCCCTAATCTGCCGCCCCATACACCGCCGCCACCTACATTATATTTATTAACCCCTAATCTGCCCCCCCTACACCGCCGCCACTATATTAAATTTATTAACCCCTAAACCTAAGTCTAGCCCTAACCCTAACACCCACTAACTTAAATATAATTTAAATAAATCTAAGTAAATATTCCTATCATTAACTAAATTATTCCTATTCAAAACTAAATACTTACCTATAAAATAAACCCTAAGCTAGCTACAATATAACTAATAGTTACATTGTAGCTATCTAAGGGTTTATTTTTATTTTACAGGCAAGTTTGTATTTATTTTAACTAGGTACAATAGTTATTAAATAGTTATTAACTATTTAATAACTTCCTAGTTAAAATAAATACAAATATACCTGTAAAATAAAACCTAACCTAAGTTACAATTACACCTAACACTACACTATAATTAAATGAATTCCCTAAACTAAATACAATTAAATACAATTAAATAAAATTATCTAAAGTACAAAACCCCCCCACTAAATTACAGAAAATAATAAACAAATTACAAGATTTTGAAACTAATTACACCTAATCTAATCCCCCTAACAAAATAAAAAAGCCCCCCAAAATAAAAAAGCCCTACCCTACACTAAATTACAAATAGCCCTTAAAAGGGCCTTTTGCGGGGCATTGCCCCAAAGTAATCAGCTCTTTTACCTGTAAAAAAAAGTACAAATGCCCCCCCAACATTAAAACCCACCACCCACACAACCAACCCTACTCTAAAACCCACCCAATACCCCCTTAAAAAAACCTAACACTAACCCCTTGAAGATCACCTTACCGGGAGAAGTCTTCACAAAACCAGGCCAAAGTCCTCAACGAAGCCGGCAGAAGTGGTCCTCCAGACGGGCAGAAGTGGTCCTCCAGATGGGCAGAAGTCTTCATCCAGACGTGCCTTAACCTGTAAGTTTTATTGAACCTTTTTAGGAGGCAGTACGTTTTTCCATTCCTCAAGAGCTTTTCTAGGGGTATTTATTTCTGGAATTGTAATTCAATGCTGTAATTGAGCCTTCTGATTCTATCGCCTCCAGTTTATTTATGTCACTCATATTTAAAAATGTTAATGCATTCTGACCAATCTAATGCTGCTTCTATGGGTATTACTACTCCTTCTGTTTGTGTCCTACAAGGGAGTTCAACAGATTTTGCTCCTGGAGTGAAAGCTCTCATCAAATCTACTGTTTCTGAAATGTTGGCAGCTCTCCTGCCTTCAAGTAAATGTCAAGCGAACGCATATACTTTCAACCTGTAATACATGCACTACTTCCGACACTTGCAAAGTGCCGCGATAAACCTTTTTTCACTCACGCACAAAAGTTATCACACCACTCGTAATCTAGCCCTGAGTGGGTTGGATAAGAGTGTCAATAAAGGTTAATTGAATGTTACTGTAAAGAAAATCAGGGCTAAATTATCAGTATGACAGAGACATTCATGGTTATTTGTGGGAGCATCAAGGACATAGTAATGCCAGTTACAAATTTGTCAACGTTTAAAAAGGAAACCCACAACCAGACCTCACGTTTGCATTGCATGGAATCTTCGTGCTCACGAGAGCGCACTTCCATAGGCTCCAATGGGCGCATTGTTCTCATGCCGTGAGACACATGATGCATGAGAACCTAATGCAGCAAAGGGGGTAATTCGTGCAGTGATAGGTAGCAAATTGAAATATATATGTATATGAATATATACATATATATTTATGTGTTTATATGTGTAAATACACATATTAAAACATAAATATATATGGTTCTAAGCAAATATATATATATATATATATATATATATATATATATATATATTAAAAGAGCTGAATGCCCTTTTAAGGGCATTGCCCATACAAATGCCCTTTTCAGGGCAATGGGTAGATTAGGTTTAACTTTTATTTTGTAGGTTTGGGGGGGTGGGGGTTTGTAATGTTAGTGGGTCTTTGTGTTTTTCTTTTTTAGGAAAAGGGTTTTAGAATAGGAATAATTTTTATTGTTTTGGATAATTTCATTTGTTATTTTTTGTAATGGTAGTGTTTTTATTGTTTGTAATTTTAGTGTTTTTTATTTTTTGTAATGGTAGTTTTTTTTATTTTGTAATGGTAGCTTTTAGTGTAAGGCAGCTTAGGTTTTATTTTTATTTCACAGGTAAGTTTGTATTTATTTTGACTAGGTAGTTAGTAAATAGTTAATAACTATTTACTAACTAGTCTACCTAGTTAAACTAAATACAAACGTACCTGTGAAATAAAAATAAAACCTAAGCTAGCTACAATATAACTATTAGTTATATTGTAGCTAGCTTAGGTTTAATTTCACAGGTAAGTTACTTTGTATTTAGATTTAAAAAGGTTTTATTTAGTTAATAATTTCAACTTTAATTTAGGTCTATTTAAATTATGTTAAAGTTAGCGAGTGTTAGGTTTAGGGTTAGGGTCAGGTTTAAAGTTAGGGGGTGTTAGGTTTAGGGGTTAATATAGTTTAATTTAGATTGTTTCAATGTGGGGGCCGGCAGTTTAGGGGTTAATTAATAGGTTTAGTTAGTGTTGGCGATGTGGAGGGGGTTGCGGTTTAGGGGTTAATAGGTTTAGTTTGTGTAGGCGATGTCGGGGAACTGCGGTTTAGGGGTTAATAGGTTTACTTAGTGTTGGCGATGTTTGGGAACCGCACTTTAGGGATTAATAGGTTTAGGTAGAGTTGGCAATGTCGGGGAATGGCAGTTTAGGGGTTAATACTATTTAGTGATTTATTTAGTGTTGGCGATGTTTGGGAATGGTGGTTTAGGGGTAATAGGTTTAGGTAGGGTTGGCGATCTTGGGGGGGGCGGTTTTGGGGTTAATAGGTTTAGTTTATGTCGGCGATGTCGGGGAACTGCGGTTTTAGGGTTAATAACTTTATTTTGTTATTTAGTTAGTGTCGGTGATGAGGGGGGCGGCGGTTTAGGGGTTAATAGGTTTAGGTAGTGTTAGTGATGTGGGGTTTAATAGCTTTATTTAGTGGCGGCGTGGGTGGCGGCAACGGTTTAACATAATTTTGTTTCAACAATCGTCGGAACATTAGTTAGAAATAACGATTCGATCCGTAATAAAGATTTGGTCCGACATTAATAATTCGGTAACGGTTTCAAATGCATCCAAATTTCAAAATTCGGAACGACACAAATAAATTACCGACACATACCATTATTATTATGAATGTCTGTAACCAAATCTTTTTACGACCCGAATCGAAACAAAACAAAGCGAACCAAATTTTTATATCGCGCACAACTCTACTTGTAATATATTGAGGAAACTTGCAATATACATATCATTTTATTTAACCTCTTGCATAATTACTGGTAACCACAGGGTTAAAGGGATATTGTAGTCAGAAAATATACTGCCCTGCATCAAAATAACTTATTTTATTTATTTGTTAGCTTAACAATGTTATCTTTGCCATATAGATAAAGCACAGTTCAGATCAGCACACCAAGGCAATCGCCAGTAAATATCAAGGTTTCCAAGTTTCCAAGGAGTAGGTGCTTAAACCTCAGGGACCCCCCTCCAAGGTCCAATGATAATAATGAAAGGCAATGAAGAAGGTAGCACTCTTGTAGAAA
Source organism: Bombina bombina (assembly GCF_027579735.1). Lineage (NCBI taxonomy): Eukaryota > Metazoa > Chordata > Amphibia > Anura > Bombinatoridae > Bombina > Bombina bombina. The sequence continues at coordinate 1,284,625,248 of NC_069500.1, forward strand.
GGAAAACACCTTTATTAGAGCAACGTTTCAGGGCCTCCTGCCCCTTTCTCAAGCTAACATACAATGAAATGTTAACACAGATTTATATACAAGGCAATTAATGAGGGACCAATCCACAGGCCTCCCGGGGTGTGTGTGCTAAAAGTGACATCACATCACACTTAAATCATTGATCAAAATTACTTAAAGGTAATTCCATCCTCCTAGGGTGTTTAAAAGCATTCCCAAATCCCAGCTAATACAAGTAAACAGAATAGTCTCAGACCCTGAGAAGCGCCAGGAAAGGTCAGGGCAGATGGTGGAGAAATTCATCAAGAGAAACTTTAGCCCACATGAATTGGAAACTATCCAAGTTAGTCCCACTACAGGTACCAATACAAACAAAGGGGATAACTTAAATAGAATCTCCTTTATTAGTACATACAATACCATGAGTAATCAAACGTTTAACATCATATTAAAGAATTGATTTCTGTTAAAAGAGGCCTGTCCTGAGTTTTAGGAGTTTGACCAGTTCCCAAGGGCAGCATACCGTAAAGGTAACACTATGTGCAAAAGACTAGTACATGCTCATCAGACAGCAACCATTAAGGGAGGCTACAAAAAGTTTTTTGGTACCCCAAAAAATGGGACATATCCTTGCCTTGGATGCGCCCAATGTAATAGTGTCATCAAGGGAGGGGAAATATCACACCCCTACACAGGAAAATTTAAAATACCAGGGTACTTTACATGTAATTCAACGTATGTAGTATATGCGCTCAAATGTCCTTGTGGCCTATTATTTATATAGGCGAGACCACCCAAAAGGTCAAGGACCGCTTCTGTCAACACAAATCTAATATTAACAATAAGAAAACATCCCATCGTCCTGTCCCCTCCCATGTTCTGGAAAAAGGCCACCAGGCCAATCAATTAAGATTCATGGTCATTGACCATGCCAGAAAAAAGCCAAGAGGGGGGACAGGATGAAGGATTTGTTATATAGAGATGCCAAATGGATTTGGATATTAGACACCATGTCACCCAAGGGCCTTAATAGGGAATTTGATTTAATGCCCCTGATATAAAGATGTCCCATTAAAATAATGTATGTACATTGATATTTTTATTATATAGGTACCCTATTAGTGTATGCTATCCTATCTGTATCTTTTGCTTTTAATTTAATTTTTTATTAAGCTTTGAGGGCCCTCTTTTCACTATGGTCAGTTATGGGTTAATAAGCAAATTTGTACCTTTAAGTAATTCTGATCAATGATTTATGTGTGATGTCACTTTTAGCACACGCCCCCGAAAAGGCCTGTGAATTGGTCCCTCATTAATTGCCTTGTATATAAATTTGTGTTAACATTTCATTGTATGGCCCGAAACGTTGCTCTAATAAAGGTGTTTTCCTTTCTACAAGAGTGCTGCCTTTTTCATTGCTCCTCAGATCTCACCTTTGCCATATACACACTGTTTCTTCAGCCTCAATATGGTTGTATCATTAGAAGATAACAGCTTTCTGAGGTCAACACAAAACTAGCAGGAAGAACGAGAGATATTTTTTTAAATTGTCAGTATAATTACAGTTTTATTAGGAAACATTTATAGAAAATTACCTGTACCATTAAAACTGAGTGTATTTTCTTACTGTAATCTTATTATGCTATTCCCTTTATTTTTTTGCAATATGCCCAACTTAACATTTTTTTACCCAAAAACATTAATGGCAAAGGTTTCAGAAGACAAGTATGGATTAAAAACTTTTAACAGTATGTGAAAAATGTATCTAAGCCTGTAGATAATCCTTATTGCATGAAACTACTTTATATAGTCATTCATTTTAGATAGACATGCTTCAGTTGCCGTCATCATTGTCACTGCCATGGTTAATGTCACTTTGTTGCTCATCGAGTGAAGAAGTTTCTATTTATGGAAAGCAAGTGTCAGCATATGTGTCACTTTGGTACTTTATCACTTGTCTTTCTTATTGAAAATGCCCCAAGTTGACACTTCTAATCTTTTATGACACTAAAAATCTCTTTTTTTATAAAGCTAAACGATTGTGATGTACTAATTTGACTTAAAAGGTGAATTATAGCACCATATTTTTCAGACATTTTACTTAAGGGTATGCCACTTTTAATTATCTCTTTTAGAAACTCCTTACATACAATATAAAATGATATTTATTATGTGGTTTCTCACATTCACGTGCACTAGAAATTAAAATTATGGTTTTAGCTAATTAAGAATTAAACGCAAGTTGTGTCTAATATTTGCTCATCTTTACCTAGTAAAAGAAATGCTATTAATCTTTCAAAAATTAAAGGGAAAGTCTAGTCAAAACTTAAATTTCATGATTCAGATAGAGCATGCAATTTTAAACAACTTTCCAACTTACTTTTAGCATTACATCTTTGTTAAAAGCTAAACCTATGCAGGCTTATAGGCTAATTTCTAAGCCCTTGAAGGTCGCCTCTTTCCTCAGCACATTTTGACAGTTTTTCACTGCTAGACAGTGCTAGTTCATGTGTGCTATATGGATAACATTGTGCTCACTTCCACGGAGTTATTTATGAGTTAGCATTGATTGGCTAAAATGCAAGTCTGTTACAAGAAATGAAACAAGGGGCAGTCTGTGAAGGCTTAGATACAAGGTAATCACAGAGGTAAAAAGTATATTAATATAACCGTTTTGGTTATGCAAAACTGGGGAATGGGTAATAAAGGGATTATTTATCTTTTTAAACAATAAAAATTCTGGAGCAGGGGGGGCCGAGCCAGCCGTCGAGGTGAATGGCTGCACTTTGAGTGAGCTCCTGAGGCAGCCCCAGATTAAACTCCTAAAACCGTGTACAAGGTACAAGAAATTTACTTTAACTATGGATGCTAACACTTGAAGATCAATCCTCACACTTTATTCGACTTGAAAAAGACGCGAAAAAGATGCTTGTACTTCCGGTCCGGATTCGGCCTCAGCCATCTACTACAGCCCCCGGCTTCATTTTGGGCCTAACATAAAACTGCTGCAAACAGGAGGACAAGACCTGGGTCATTCTCTCTATGCCTCTTAGGGTCACTACGGCTCCTCAGGGTACCTGAATCTGCTTTTTCCTGACCGGATTACCAGCTTTACATTCTACTGATTTCAGGCTATCTTGAGGCCTATACCGGTCCACTCCGGCCTCTCTAAGATCAGCTCTTACCATGAGGAATCATCTGAGGAGGTAATCAAATCAATTCTGTTCAGCAGAATCATAATGACATTAAGCTTGTATTAATATATATATTTACAGGAGGTTAACTAGCATGACATATGTATTTTAAAGTACCTCACACATCACCCACATGAGGCCTATACAAGATTCTCATCTCTGTGAGGATTAACTAGAGCTGTATACTACCATGACAAAGAAGCCTGCTATAAATATAATATAACCACAAATCACATATCATGCAGCACTTTTATACATCCTTCATCTGAGAACAACAAGCAGCAACTACTTACATCCACATGGGGTGACCTATTTCCCTCCAGGCCTACATATTACATTAATCCTGGTTGTGGGTTATTTTGGCAGTTTTCTACCGCTTATTGCAGGATTGCTCAAATTGTGAACATTGCTTTTTCTAAATTTTTTCCTGCTTCAAATCACTTACTACGCATTAAGTGCCCCAGTTATACAGACAAATCAAAATTCTGCAGCACAGAAATGTCTCCAAAGAGGCAAGCAAAGTAGGATAAGGTGAGCAAAAGTCATCACAGTATTACAGCCTCTATGAAAAAATTCTTCAAACCACTTGAAAACCCAGACTCATCTCCAGAGACCATGGACTCTGCGGATTAATTACCACAACTCCAGACTGCTACGGCAGCCAGAGCTCCAGAGTCTATGCAAATCACACAAGCTTTTCTAGAGACTCTTCCGTCTAAGCAAGACTTTACAACTCTCAATTCCCAGGTGAAATCCTATATCAAGGAAGAAATCTCAGAGCTACGTAAAGAGATGCACGAGACAGGAGACAGAGTGGAATTTCTTGAAGAAGAATCTGAATCACAGCAGTCAGATATTGCAGGCCTTATTCAGATTGTACAAGCTCAGAATACTGTCATTTCCCAACTCCAAGATAAACTGGAAGATATTGAAAATAGGAGCAGACGACAGAACATCAGAATAAGAGGCATACCAGAGTCCATCACTACAGAAAATCTTCATACCTATCTACAAGATTTGTTCAAAGACCTTAAAGGTTCATCACTTACAACACCTCCTGTCATGGACAGATATCACAGAGCTCTGAGACCCAAGCCCAAGGAGGGCTTACCACCTAGGGACGTGATCATAAAATTTCAAGATTATCAACAAAAGGAAAACATCATAAAGCAAGCCAGAATTTCTTCACCACTACACTTGCAAGGATCTGCACTCTCCATCTACGCTGACCTTTCCATAAGAACTTTGCAAAGAAGAAGGGAATTTGCCCCGCTCACCACTGTGCTAAGAAATCACAACATCTCATATAGATGGGGCTTCCCTTGCCATATACAACTGATATGGGAAGGTCAAAGGAAGACATGCATGGATCCAGGAGATATCGAAGACTTCTGCAAACAGTTGAATCTTGCACCTCCAACCCACAACCACACATCTGCACCTATTACCAAACAGCTGAATAATCTACCTCATACAGCTCCCAAACCTCAAAGAACACCATGGCAAACAGCAACCCATAAGAGACAGAAAAATACTACAGCAAGTGCTTCAGAAAATGGATAGATTTATCAATGTGCCGTCACGGACTTATGATCTACCAAAATCTGGGGCTCCACTAACCCCCTTTTAGGAACTCTAAGTTATCTATATGAATTGTAACATTAGGTTATTAATTCTATATTCTATCGCAATTCTTGCTATTTCAAGCAGGGACTATCTGTTGATTTTTTGTTAAAACATTTTCTACTTTTTATTACTATGTTTGATGTTATCTTATTTTATTATGCATTATTATTCCATGTAACACCTCTATGCAATACATACAACCTGAACAGTATCCTTGACCGTGACTTATTAATGAGATACCTTCCAAACTCACTCCATAATACATTGACATAATGACTCAAAAGACTCCTGACCAGTTGTTTACCTTACTCACAATCAATGCCAAGGGCCTAAATTCGCCCTTTAAAAGGTCCAAAGCGTTCCATGACCTACACCATAAAAATGGCAGCATACTGGTTCTGCAGGAAACCCATTTTAAACAAGGTAGTGAACCTAGATACTTTTTGTCTCATTATCCAAATAATTTTCATAGCAGTAACTCTAAAAAAAGAAATCAACGGAGTTAGTATACTCATACACAAATCAATCCCATTTGAACTTATACACAAACACCAAGATGAGGAAGGGAGGTATTTGGGCTTATACGGCCTATTATTTGGGAAACCAATAACACTTGTAAACATCTACACTCCAAATACAAACCAAGCCTCTTTCTTCCAGCATATTACTAATTCCATACTAATGTATCTAAAGGGCCGGTGTTACTGGCGGGGGACTTTAACCTCCCACTAGACCCAAAAATGGATAGTTCCAACCAAACCCTGAAACTTCTGGGCACTACTCTACACTCGGTTTTCAATAACCTATCACTACTCACCCTACATGACACTTGGCGGCATCTAAACCCACAGAAACGTGATTACACGTTTTTTTCTAACCCAAAAAAAACCTACTCCAGACTCGATTACATCATGGTTGACAACCTATCCTTATTAAATCTATGCCATTCTCGTATTATTCCTGCTAGATGGACAGACCGCTCAGCTGTTAGTAGCTCCTTTTTCTGGCCCTCAATCCCAATACATCCTTTTCTATGGAGGTTTGATGAATTGCTGTTGTCAGACCCCTTAATATCTTCAGAAATAGAAAAAGACATCCAGGAATACTTTAATATCAATTCCTCTAGTGTATCTAACCCGATTATTACGTGGGAAGCACATAAATGTGTCATCAGAGGGATATTAATTAAGCATAAGGCCATTAAACTAGACTACACTCACAAACGTCACCCCACAGACTTAGATATTTGAAATAAGTTAAATGCGGCTAGACTCCAACTTAATGACCTCCTAGATATTAAAGCTCAGAATACTGCCTTTCTCTTGCGCCAAAAATACTTTACACAAGGGAACAAACCAGGAAAACTCTTGACTAGAGCTCTCAAAAGTAAGCAATCCTCTACCTTTGTACAGACCTTAAAGGTTAATGCATCCTCAAAAACCACAAACTCTAAAATAATAGCCAATGAGTTTCTTAATTATTATTATAAACTTTATAATCTATGTCCTTCCCGTCCCATTAAGGAACACGCTCAAAAATGCAAAAAATATTTAGACCAACTTCAACTTTCACAAGTCCATCCTGAACACCTCCAGCTCCTAAACCAAGCCATCACTCCTCAGGAGTTAGAGATCGCTATTCAGTCACTTAAGAATGGTAAAAGCCCTGGGCCGGATAGCTTTAGTAATCTCTATTACAAAATTTATAAACCAATTCTCTTTCCTCACCTTTTACAACTCTTCAATTCCATAGGCCCAGAACATCCATTCCCACCAAGCATGCTGGAGGCACTTATTACAGTCCTGCCCAAGCCGGGTAAAACAACAGATACACCATCAAACTTTAGACCTATATCTTTGCTGAATTTAGATCTCAAGATCTATTCCAAGATCCTGGCCAATCGACTGAATTTATCACTTCCATATCTGATTCACAATGACCAAACAGGGTTTGTCCCGCAAAGAGAAGCCAAGGACAACACAGTTAAGGCATTACACTTACTTCAATATTCATATAGACAGAATATTCCAACCCTTTTTATCTCTACAGATGCAGAAAAGGCGTTTGATCGGTTGGATTGGACGTTTTGACATGCACCTTACACAAATTTGGCTTACCAAAAGATTTTATATCTAAAATTACTGCACTATATACTGTCCCTACAGCCAAAATCAAGGTCAATGGCCTCTTGTCAGATCCCTTCCCAAACCGAAATGGTACCCGTCAAGGTTGCCATCTTTCTCCCTTGCTATTTGTTTTGTCTATGGAAGTTCTGGCTGCTATTTTACGCTCCTCAAATTTAGTGGAAGGTATTAAAATCAAAACTTCAGAGTACAAACTGGCCCTATTTGCAGACGACCTCCTTATGACGCTCACAAATCCTGTAAGATCCCTCAAGGTGGCTCACTCAATTCTCAAGGACTATGGAGACTTGTCTAATTTTTCTATAAATTATGAGAAGTCAGTCATTCTACCAGTTCACGTCACTCAGACAGACTTAATACACCTCCAATATATTGCCCCATTGACATTCAATACTCAATCCTTTAAATACTTAGGCATATATCTATCCCCAACTCAAGAGGAGTTAATCAAACTCAACTATGACTCACTAACATCACATATACTCTCAAACACTGAGACTTGGTCCCCTAAATCTATATCCTGGTTGGGTAGAATAGGAGCAGCTAAAATGACATTACTCCCTAAGATTTTATATATTTTACAGACTGTACCCATCCCCTCCCAAAATCCATGATCCCAAAACTCCAATCAATCATTAAAGCTTATATTTGGAAAGCCAAACCACCCAGAATTGCCAAATCAACCCTATACAGAAAGACCACCCAGGGAGGCTTAGGGGTCCCAAACATAAGGGAATACAGAAACGCCATATTTCTTTCAAGAATTATAGATTGGTGCTCGTTTGAAGAGCATTATCATAAACAATGGGTTAAACTTGAGCATGAACTCTCCGGTTGTAACCAATTGGGCTCTATGTGTTGGACTGATATATATCGATCCAAGACCAAATACCTTAATAACCCAATCATACATGAGACTTTTAATACATGGATAGAGATAGTTAAAACACACCCTAATTTGTCCTCAATACCCTCCCCACTGACACCTATACTACAGAATGATAACTTTCGACCAGGACTCACTTTCACCCCCACAGGTACCAAGGACATTCATCTTCTGTTACCAGCCTATGTATTGACAGAAGGTGGTAATTTACTACCTAGACATTCCATGGAATCCTTGGGCAATGGATTTTTCAGTATGTGGTTTTGGTACCTCCAACTTAGCCACTACTTTCAGTCCTCACATAAATCCCACCTAAATAGGCAACGAACACAATTTGAGATACTGTGCAGTTCTTCCTCTTCTAACTTTCACACAATTTCTCGTACATATAAACTATTGACTACACCAATTGAAACCGTTTTACCAAAATTTACTAAAGCTTGGAATAAAGACTTACCATTTTTAATCCCAATTACAGAATGGCATTCAATTTTCACAGCGGTGAAACGGTCGGCACATTTGGCTAAACTTATAGAAGCCAACATGAAATTATTCACTAGGTGGTATCTCACACCACAGAGACTCAAGCATCTCTTTCCTGGTTCTTCTAACCACTGCTGGAGACAGTGTAGGGAAGAGGGCACGCTATTCCATATTTGGTTGGCCTGTCCTAAAATTCAAGCATTTTGGGCATCTATTATACCATATATACAAAACACCATTGGCACTTCGATGCCTCACGACCCGACGATCTATCTGTTCCACAAATACCCCAAACTTAACTCACAACTACACTATAAACTACTACAAATAATGACTAACAGTGCAAATCAACTAATTCCAAGACTGTGGAAAAAAGAATCAATTCCCACCCTAGCTCAGTGGGTACAAGAGATACAACTCAATCTCAAGCTGGAAAGATATCACTATCTTTTAATACATAAATTAGACACTCATGTAGAGATATTGTTTCCGTGGGATTCTAGACCCACTTAGGGCCCTACCATGACTCCTTTGTATACACTAATCAACTACATACATACTACTCAAGACGAATCCCTCTACTTTCCTAAGACGACGTTGTGTTCTATGGGTTGTCACAGACTTTCACACTCCAGGCTTAGATGTTAATACTCCTTAATGTCATATTGCGTTGATACCAGATGTATTTGTTTAGATGAAAAACACACGATTACATGTATGCTTTGACCAAGAATTAATGGACACACATGGAAATTATAACTGTTCAATGTTTATTGTTTAAAAAAAAATAATTCTGGAGCAGACTGTCCCTTTAAAAGCACACATTTTACATATAGGGGTAGATTTAACAAGCAGCGGATGCTGCTTTCTAGCCCCAAAGTTTCAGTTCCGCCTGAAAAGTAAGTTAAGAAGCAGCGGTCAGAAGACCAATAAGGCACAAAACATACCAGATGATTACAGCTTGTAAAGGGCACAAACTATCTCAGTCATGTTCCTATTCATGTATATTCCCAATATATCTGTTGCTAATTTGACTGCTCTGTTACACTGCTTTGTAGCTTTGATTAAATAAAGCATGGTCACAGAAAGGGTTAACCAAACCTGCAGCTGTCACCAGTTTGTGACATAGAGGGTTAATCAGCCCTTTTGTCAGGATCAGACACTAGATAGGACCCCAATAGCTTCGGAAGTGGTATAAATATCACAAAAATAACAAAGAAGGTACTTGCCTCCAGTTACAGGATGAGTGTAGTAACGATAAGCCCAGCTTCAGCAATGTTAAAAGTTCACACAATAATAGTGAAGAGTGAGCTTGATTCTGTAACAGGATAGGCATACACAATTCACAGCAGAATAGGGATAACCCAAAATCAGAGTCGAGTACACAAGCCAAGGTCGGTGCAGGCAGCAAGGTTCTTAATTGGTTAAACAGGCAAAAGGTCAGGGCAGGCAGCAAACTTTCATAAGTGGTTAATCAGGCAAAGGGTCAAGGCAGGCAGCAAAGGTTCACAAGTGGTTAATAAGGCAAAAGGTCAAAATCAGGATACAGAGCAACTAAAAGCAGGGTACTGTTCACAAGGAAACTCACTCAATAACTGAGTACTAGGTAGTGTGTAAGGCAATGCTTTATAGGGGGATGATAATGACTGACAGCTAGCAGGAGGTGTGTGCATATGCTTCTCCCTTATTAAATATGCAGACTGACAGCTGACAGGGAGTGTTTTACTGAAGGGATCGTGGTCATGTGATGTTTTGCTGACCACACGATCACGCCCACAAACATTGTAACAGTTGGGAAGCATGGCGGCCGCCATGTTGAGGGAGTCACACTGCTCTCTGCGTGATCTTCTCCCTGAGAAATCCTTCTGCAGCAGAGTGATAGCGGTAAGACCAGCCACATCATTACAGTGCTCCCTCCTAAGGTGAGCACTCAGGGGGCTATAGGAACCAGGTTTCACTGGGTATTTCCTATGAAAGGTTCAGACACATATGGAGGAGCGTGAACATCATCTGCAGTCACCCAAGATCTCTCCTCAGGACCATATCCACGCCAATGAATGAAGTATTCTAGACGGCCTCTGCATAGGCGAGAGTCTATTATATCCTGTAATTCAATGCCATCAATCATGATAGGTTCAGGAGGAGCTGGAGTTCTGGAAGAAAAGGAATCGGGTATTGCTGTTTTCAATAAAGAAGTGTGAAATACTGGGTGTATTTTGTAACTATTTGGAAGATGTAGTTTAACAGCATTAGGTGAGATGATTCTGATTATTTCAAAAGGTTCAATGAATCGAGGGCTGAGTTTCTTAGAAGGGCATTGTATCTTTAGGTTTACAGTTGATAACCATACCCTGTCACCTAATTTATATATAGGAGCTGCATTATAGTGACGATCTACATAATGTTTGAAACTCTCTGGAAATGTAAGTAAAGTTTTTCTAATAACCTTGAAATTTGTGATCAGAGAATCAATTAGTTTATCAGCTTCAGGAACAGGAGTGGGGGATCCAGGTAACATCACAGGATGATTTCCATAATTAGCACAGAATGGAGAAGTAGTGATAGAAGAGTGTAGCTGATTGTTGTAGGCAAACTCAGCTAGAGCTAACAACTGATTCCAGTCATCTTGAAGATGTGATACAAAACGTTGTAAATACTGCTCTAAAGTTTGATTTGTACGTTCTGATTGTCCATTCGATTGAGGGTGGAAAGGCTATAGATAAAGATCCTTGAATATGCAATCCATGGCAGAATGAGGTCTAAAACCTTGAGGTAAATTGCATACCTCTATCTGAGCCAATATATCCTGGTATCCCATGCAGTCTGAAGATTTCATTGATGAATAAAGTAGCAGTTTGACTAGCTGTAGGAAGTCCTTTAGTGGGAATGAAATGTGCCATTTTGCTAAACCGATCTACGATGACGACAATGGAATTATATCCTTGTGCCTTAGGAAGTTCTATGATAAAATCCATGGATATATCGTCCCAGGGTTTACTAGGAACAGGCAATGGTCTTAGAAGTCCTGAAGATTTTTTGCGGGGACTCAGCTCTGGCACATATAGGGCAGGCAGATACATAGAGATTACAACCTTGGAAAGTGTAGGCCACCAGAACTTATGACAAACAAGGTCTTTGGTCTTCTTGACCCCACTGTGGCCACCTAAAGGGGTGTTGTGATGGTATTGTAGAACTTCTGCGATAGCTTTTGGAGGAACGTATATCTTATTCTTATTAAGGTAAAGACAATGTTGTAGTCACAGAGGAGGAATAGTATTTGGTATATCATGGTTATCATTATAGCACTTGATTTTTCCCCATAAATTAATAGAGGTTGCTAAAAAGCATTTTTTCTGTAAGATAGGTTTAGAGATTTCTGTGTTCTTGGGACTATTATCGATCATACAGGATAGTGCATCAGCCTTACCATTGCGTGAATCAGGTCTGTAAGTTATGATTAGAGAAAAACGACTAATGAACAGAGCCCACCTTGCTTGCCTGGATTTTAATCTTCATGCAGACTGTAAATATTCCAGATTCCTATGATCAGTATAAATGGTTACTTAATGACTGGTACCTTCCAATAAATGTCTCCATTCTTCTAGCGCCAATTTTATTGCCAATAACTCTCTTTCTGCTGAAGATAAGGAGCAAAAGAAATATGCCACAGGATGTATTAAATTCTTTGGACCAGCATTTTGTGATAATATTGCTCCGACCAACAGCTATTTCTGAAGCATCAACCTCCAGGAAATAGGGTTGATTGACCATGGGTAATATTAGTATAGGGGCAGAGGTGAATAACTTATTTAATTCTTCAAATGCCCTTTGTGCCTGTGGTGACCAGAAGAATTGGGTGTCTTTTTTGGTTAATACTGTAATGGGCTGAACTAATTTTGAAAAATCTTGTATGAATTTCCGGTAAAAATTACAGAAGCCTAGAAAGCACTGTACACCCTTTTTGTTGAAGGAACAGGCCAGATTATTATGGCTTTAATTTTATCGGGATCCATCTCCAATTTACCGTGGGATAATACATAATCAAAGAACTTGACAGTTGTAACATGAAAAGCGCATTTTTCTAGCTTTACTTATAGGCAATGTTTTCAGAGGAGTGACAATACTGTACATTTTAAGACTCTATTATCTTTTATGATAATAGTTTAAGCACAACCTTACTCATTGTGTTTCTATTGATTTCTATATCCACCATTTTTTTAGGTTTTTATTGGTATAGTTGGGTTGTTTAGTGGATAAACATAAAATACACTTTTTTACTGTTTATCATCCCATTATTTAACAATACTGTACATACATGTTCTTCATGTTTGTCTGATGATGTTGAATACATTAAAATGTCATCTAAATAAACAACAACAAAAATGTACAGAATGTCTCGTAGGATGTCATTAACAAATCTTTGGAAGGTGGCAGGGGCATTGCATAACCCATAGGGCATCACAAGGTATTCAAAATGTCCATACCTCAAATGAAAGACTGTCTTCCACTCATCACCTGTCCGGACTCTGACTAGGTTATATGCCCCATGTAGATGTAGTTTGCAATATACAGTTGCTTTGCATAGCATTTCCAATAACTCAGGTATCAGAGGTAATGGGTATCTGTTTTTTATAGTGATATAATTTAATACTCTATAATCAACACAGGGATGCAGACTCCTATCATTTTTTCCAACAAAGAAGATTCCTGCTTCAGCAGGAGATGTTGATGGATGAATAAAACCTTTAGCTAGATTTTCTTCTATATATAGTCCTTTAATATTTTAGATACTGGGTCTGATAAGGGATATATGTGCCCAAAAGGTACTGTAGATCCAGGTAATAAATCAATAGAACAGTTATATTCTCTATGAGTAAACAATACATCTGCTCCTTTTTTTCTGGAATACACCATAGAGATCTTTATATGATGGAGGAATGAGCATTTGTTCTTTATCTATGTTTGTTTTTTCTAAGGCGGAATGGATACATGAATCAGGGAAGCAGTGTGACAAACAAAAGGAGGAAATAAAACATAATTTGCCTCCCAGTCTCCCAGTCAATGGTAGGATTATGTCTCTTTAGCCAGTTTAACCCCAATACTAGAGGAAATATAGGGGAGTATACCAAATCAAAGGACATATTTTCTTTATGTTTGCCTCCAATTAATATGGTTAATTAAACAGTTTCTTCTATTATAGGCCCCTTGAGGAGCCATCAATGAGTTAGATATAAGTGGGTATGGATTGATTTTTGTGTTGTAGGGATAGATAAAGTTCTGGCTAGAGTGATGTCCATGTAGCATCCACTGGCTCCAGAATCCACCATGGCAGCAAGAATCATCGGTTTATTATTCAGCTGTATAGAGAGGGAGGTAGACAGATGAGAGGCAGAATTATTAAACATGGCTTTACTGCTGAGAAAGAGGGGAACGTTCCTTGCTTCCCGAAGATTTAGGTTTAACCTTCCATTCTCAGACCTGGTGTCCTGACTTTCCACAATACAAAAATAAACCTTAGGAGCATCTCCAAGCTTTTTCTGTCTCAGACAGCGGTCCTCTAGCCAATGCCGATCTGCATGGGTTCTTCTTCAGGAGCATTAACTGGTACAGGTGAACTACGAAGGAAAGTTGGATGACTGGGAGTTGAAGGGTACATCTGTAGGCGTTCTCTCTTCCTCTCTCTCTCTCAACTGTCTGTCTATCTGAATACATAGGGATATAGTACTCTCTTTTGTATCTGGGATGCCAACTCTTGCTAGCTCATCTTTAAGAGACTCTGATAAGCCACATCTGAATTGGTCAAGGTGTGCTGGCTCATTCCACTTTGAATCCAAGGCCAGATGACGGATGTCTGGTACATACTTCTCAACACATATTTTCCCTTGTTTAAGAGTTTGGAGAGTATTCAGTAGAATAAGTGCGTGGTTGTAAGGAGAATAATATTTAACAGGACATTATAAAGCTGTGGTATTTGCTACTTGTTACAGAAGCATTAGTTATTTTGTTGTGAAGAGCTTATTTCCCAGCAGCAATGCCTGAACCAGCAAGCCAGCGCCTAAGAAGGGCTCCAAGAAAACCGTAACAAGTTTCATTTCATAAAGAGTTAACTCTTTTTTTTCAGCTTTTAGAAACTATTGTCTAATCACCTCTGGAGCCAGACTGCTAATTGATAAGATGAACTTGTAAACTTGTTATCTTAAGTACTGTAATCCTATTGTGGCCTGTCAAAGGACAGTGCTCTCTATCTAAATGTGTGATGGGGGATTTTGTGCTTCCCCCCCTCTCCCCCTGGGAGTGCCCTGTGTGCATGTAACCTTAATAAAAAGCAGGCTGGGCATCCCAGTCCTGAGTTCTTGTTTGACCCTCAATCGCAGCGTTGACTCGTTTTTGTGGGCAGAAGGGTATCCTAGCTGTACTGCAGCTAAGGGAGATTATTCTATATTTGCGAGACTCATATAGAATACTATGGAAAGCAGCTTCTCCCCTCTTTAGCAATAGGGATCCAGGCTACTAAGCGGTCCATCTCTCAGCGAGACTAAGGGTAACCGTAACATTTGGCGGCAGCGGCGGGATTTTCCTGGATTTCCTAGGAGAGGTACAGAACGGATGGAGAGCGCTTACGAAAAATTGAAGCGTACAACCCTAAAGGATTTACTTGAAAGCAGAGGGGGGTACGCCAGCAACCGGCCGAGGAGAGAGCTGATCACAGAATTGACCGAACTGGATCAGAGCTTCACAATGGCGGAAACACCGACCACGATTAGTGACGAAAAAACCAGGATTGTTCGGGAAAGGCTCTCATTATACGGGCCGAACCCCTCCATGGAATTGGTACAGCAGTTGATGGCGGAGGCGGACAAGGATATACGAGAGACTCGAGCCCACGAACTCAACCTAGCGAACGCACACCGCAATGCTGAAGCCCCGCAGGTAATCATCCCTGTCGAAAATGCTGGGAGGCCCAAGATACCCTATGCGGCATTTCGACCCTTCCTAGAGAGCGAGACAGGGATTGATGAATATTTGGCGGACTTCGAAAGGCAATGTGCCCTGCACCAGATTCCCAACAGAGAGTGGCCCACGATATTGTCTGGGAAACTATCCAGGCGAGCCCTGGAAGCCTTTCGTACTCTGGGTGCTGATGAAGTGACACAGTATGAGCTAGTTAAGGAGACACTGTTGCGACGATACGCTGTAACTCCGGACACGTATCGCCGACAGTTTCGGGGCACGGAAAAGAAGCCTAACGATACCCATATGGAATGGGCGCACCGAATGCGGAGAGCGGCAAATCACTGGCTGAGCGGAAGTAAAGCGGTGACTGGGGAGGAAATTTTACAATTGTTTCTCTTAGAACATTTTTATAATGGCATGGAACAGCAAGGGAAGGAATGGCTGCGAGACAGGCGGCCTTCTACCTTAGAAGAAGCAGCCAAATTGGCCGATGAACATTATGACTCCCGTCTTCACGAACCCATGAACTACCGAGCTCCAGCACGGGTCGAACCCAGAGAGGTTTACCGTGCACCCCCTCGTGCTGAATTCCGAGCCCCGGTGCCCACAGGGCCCGTCCGACACTCAGGACCACCCAATAACAGCTCTGAGCGTCCCAGACCGACTTGCCACCGATGCAAGCAACCAGGGCATTTCATGGCTAGCTGCCCCCTTAATACGCACCAGACACCCAGGAATTACAATTACCCCTCTGGGTCCTATCGTCCGGCCCGGGCCCTCTGTGTTAACCAAGAGGCCCCTATGGAGGGATATGTGGGGCCGCTTCACGAGGCAGACCCTGTATATGCTGCCTCAGATAACCGCCAGCACCATCGGCAGAGGGTATGGCTCGAGGGGCGATCTACCGAGGGATTGCGAGACACAGGGGCTACTATCACGCTGGTACAGAGTCATTTGGTGCCAGAGCACAAGCGATCCGGACAGACGGTGGCCGTTAGAGTGGCGGGGGGGATGTGTACAAAATTCCAACAGCTAAAGTGCATCTTGATTGGGGAGCGGGAAAGGGGGCTGTGAACGTGGGCCTAATGGATAATTTACCTGCCGAAGTACTACTGGGCAACGATTTGGGCCCCATGACTTCTGCCTATGCTCCAGTATGCAACAACGAGGCGGACCCAGTGACTACACGGGCCCAAGCACGGACGGAGCGAGAGCTTTCACCAGTGCGGGAGGCACAGGTAAGACCTACCCCGACCTTGCCTGACAGGTTAGGCCCCATACCCTGGGACACCCCAGATGCTTTCGAGGCAGAGTCTAAGACTGACCCGACCTTACAAAAGTACCGGGAACGAGCAGAGACCGGAGGGGGCGGGGCAGATAACGAAACATTCTTATGGGAAAAAGGGAAACTATACCGCTGGACAGAGAAAAGGGGACAGCGTAGGCGACAGCTGGTAGTGCCCCACAAATACCGTCAAGAAATCCTCAAAATAGGCCACGACATCCCCTTAGCAGGCCACCTAGCCGTTACCCATACCCTACACCGCATTACTCACACGTTCTTTTGGCCAGGGGTGCACGCTGACGTTAGAACTTACTGTAACACCTGCGATGTGTGTCAACGAGTAGGAAGGCGAGGCGATCACCCTAAAGCCCAGCTAGTAAATATGCCCATTGTAGAGGAACCCTTCAGCCGGGTTGCTATTGACCTAGTGGGACCACTGGCTACCCCTAGTCCCTCCGGTAAGCGATACATTCTTACCGTAGTGGACTACGCTACCAGGTACCCAGAGGCTGTCGCCCTATCCAACATACAAGCGGATACGGTAGCGAATGCACTAGTACAGGTGTTCTCCCGGGTAGGATTTCCAAAAGAAATCCTATCCGACCGAGGCACCCAATTTACGGCTGAATTGACCCAACAACTCTGGCAGGTTTGCAAAATTAAGTCCCTCCTAAGCTCCCCATACCACCCCCAGACGAACGGGCTGTGTGAGAGGTTCAATGGGACCCTCAAGCAAATGCTCAAGACGTTCACTCAGGAATACCGAGACTGGGAACGCTTCCTGCCGCACCTCCTATTTGCTTATCGGGAGGTGCCCCAGGAAACGACAGGGTTCTCTCCCTTCGAGTTGCTCTACGGAAGAAAGGTACGGGGACCCCTAAACCTGATCCGGGAGCACTGGGAGGGAGAGATGGAGGCTGACGGTGTCCCAATTGTGCCATACGTGCTGGAACTCAGGGACCGAATGGAGCAATTAGCCAAATCCGTGCGGGCTAATCTCCAGTTGGCCCAGAGAAGACAGAAAGTATGGTACGATCGGGGGGCCCGAAAGAGAATCTTCACCATAGGACAAAAGGTGTTAGTACTTAAGCCGGTGAAGACAGACAAATTGCAGGCGTCCTGGCAGGGTCCCTACCAGATCGTAGAGAAAAGGGGAGACACCACTTATGTGATAGCTAGCTGCCACAACAACAATCTTAGAAAGACATTCCATGTAAACATGCTCAAGGAATATTTTGAGCGACCAGAGAACGTGACGGCCGTATGTTGTTCCCCTCAGGAAGACCCCGACAGTTTACCCATTCCAGACCTATTAGAAAAGAGCCTCCCCACAGGTATAGTGGCGCAGGTTCAGATAGGGGACCGACTTAGCCCCACTGAAAGGGAGCAGCTCAACCAACTCCTCCAGTCCAAACACCTCACCTTCTCCCCGAAGCCAGGGTACACTACTTTAACCACCCACCAGGTAGATACTCCGGGACAAGCTCCCTTGCGCCAGGCTCCGTACCGAATCCCCGAAGCAGTTAGGACAGGAATGAAGAAGGAGATCGATGAGATGCTCCAGCTCAGGGTAATTGAGCCCTCCGATAGTCCCTGGGCCTCCCCAGTTGTCTTGGTGCCCAAGAAAGATGGGACCACCCGGTTCTGCGTAGACTATCGGAGGCTCAATGAAAATACTGTGACGGACGCTTACCCTATGCCCAGGGTAGACGAGCTACTCGATCGTATAGCCAGGGGAAATTACCTGACCACTATTGACCTCTGCAAAGGTTACTGGCAGATTCCCCTGGCCCCGGAGGCTATCCCCAAGTCGGCATTCGTCACCCCCATTCGGCTTATATCAGTTTAGGGTAATGCCGTTTGGGATGAAGAATGCCCCAGCTACATTCCAGCGCTTGGTGGATAGGCTCCTGGATGGCTTCCAGAGTTTTGCTTGCGCCTACCTGGACGACATAGCGATCCACAGTGAGTCCTGGGAGGACCACTTAGCTCATGTGGGAATGGTTCTGGATCAGATCCGGGCTGCTGGCCTGACTCTGAAGCCAGAAAAATGCCACTTTGGGATGGCCGAGGTACAGTACCTGGGTCACCGGGTGGGGTGTGGAAAGCAGCGACCAGAGCCGGCCAAAATAGAAGCTGTCGCCAATTGGCCCACCCCCATCACTAAGACTCAGGTCCTAGCCTTCCTGGGCACGGCAGGGTACTATAGACGGTTCGTACCAGACTACAGCACACTTGCCAAACCCCTGACTGACTTGACCAAGAAGAACTTACCTCGACAGGTCCTGTGGTCTCCACACTGTGAAACGGCTTTCCAGGCTCTCAAAAATGCTCTAATTAACGCTCCTGTCTTGGCGGCCCCAGCCCTTAACAAACGTTTTATCGTCCATACAGATGCTTCCATGTTCGGGCTGGGAGCCGTCCTCAGCCAAGTAGGCGAAGATGGAGGGGAGCATCCAGTTGCCTACATCAGCCGGAAGCTCCTGCCCCGCGAAGTCAGCTATGCAGCGGTCGAAAAGGAGTGTTTGGCTTTGGTGTGGGCATTAAAGAAATTGACTCCCTATTTATATGGTCAGGAGTTCACTCTGGTCACCGACCATAACCCGTTGGTGTGGCTGAACCGGGTCTCTGGAGATAACGGCAGGCTATTACGTTGGAGCTTATCGTTGCAAACCTTCAATTTCACCATTACTTACAGACCTGGGAAACAGAATGGCAACGCCGACGGGTTGTCCAGACAAACCGACCTCAGCCCCGCATAACCAGTGGTCTGGACAGCCTTAGTCTGCCCCGAAAAGGGGTCAGACCGTGTCTGCCAGAGTGTTCCACAGAAAGGGAGCAATGTTACAGAAGCA
Source organism: Bombina bombina (assembly GCF_027579735.1). Classification (NCBI taxonomy): domain Eukaryota; kingdom Metazoa; phylum Chordata; class Amphibia; order Anura; family Bombinatoridae; genus Bombina; species Bombina bombina. The sequence continues at coordinate 1,284,644,684 of NC_069500.1, forward strand.
TTAGTTATTTTGTTGTGAAGAGCTTATTTCCCAGCAGCAATGCCTGAACCAGCAAGCCAGCGCCTAAGAAGGGCTCCAAGAAAACCGTAACAAGTTTCATTTCATAAAGAGTTAACTCTTTTTTTTCAGCTTTTAGAAACTATTGTCTAATCACCTCTGGAGCCAGACTGCTAATTGATAAGATGAACTTGTAAACTTGTTATCTTAAGTACTGTAATCCTATTGTGGCCTGTCAAAGGACAGTGCTCTCTATCTAAATGTGTGATGGGGGATTTTGTGCTTCCCCCCCTCTCCCCCTGGGAGTGCCCTGTGTGCATGTAACCTTAATAAAAAGCAGGCTGGGCATCCCAGTCCTGAGTTCTTGTTTGACCCTCAATCGCAGCGTTGACTCGTTTTTGTGGGCAGAAGGGTATCCTAGCTGTACTGCAGCTAAGGGAGATTATTCTATATTTGCGAGACTCATATAGAATACTATGGAAAGCAGCTTCTCCCCTCTTTAGCAATAGGGATCCAGGCTACTAAGCGGTCCATCTCTCAGCGAGACTAAGGGTAACCGTAACACTACTGTCCCCATTAAATCTCTCCGGTAGGGGTACACGGGGTTCAGATACAGCTGCAGTGCCTCAAGGGGGACCGCAACAGGAGCTGAAGCTGACGGAGGTAACTGAGAAGCCTGTAGCAACTGGTCAAGCTGAGATTGATTACTTTGTAGGGAAACTTGGGCAGTTTGTATCTCTTGAACTGATTGGGTGAGAGCTGCTAAATGCTGGGTTATGGCCGTGAGTGCTGCAGATATCCCAGCAGGGTCCATTTTAGGACTCTGTTATTTTGTCAGGATCAGACACCAGATAGGACCCCAATAGCTTGGGAAGTGGTATAAATATCACAAAAATAACAAAGAAGGTACTTGCCTCCATTGACATGATGAGTGTAGTAACGGTAAGCCCAGCTTCAGCAATGATAATAGTTCACACAATAATAGTGATAACTGAGCTTGATTCTGTAACAGGATAGGCTTACACAATTTACAGCAGAATAGGGGTAATACAAAATCAGAGTTCAGTATACAAGCCAAAGTCGGTGCAGGCAGCAATGTTCTTAATCGTTTAAAGGGACAGTCTAGTCCAAAACAAACTTTCATTATTTAGATAGGGCATGTCATTTTAGACAATTTTCCAATTTACTTCTATCATCAATTTTGCTTTGTTCTTTTGGTATTCTTAGTTGAAAACTAAATCTAGGAGGTTAATAAGCTAATTTCGAAGCCCTTGAAGGCCACCTCTTAGCTCAGGCATTTTGAGAGTTTTTCACCACTAGAGGATGTTAGTTCATGTGTTTCATATAGATAACACTGTGCTCAAGCACATGGAGTTCCTAGGAGCCCGCACTGATTCGCTAAAATGCAAGTCTGTCAAAAGAAGTGAAATAAGGTGCAGTTTGCAGAGGCTTAGATACAAGATAATCGCAGAGGAAAAAAATGTATTAATATAACTGTGTTGGTTATGCAAAACTAGGGAATGGGTAATAAAGGGATTATCTATCTTTTAAGACAATAAATATTCTGGTGTGTAGACTGTCCCTTTAAACAGGCAAAAGGTGAGGGCAGGCAACAAAGGTTCACAAGTAGTTAATCAGGCAAAGGGTCAAGGCAGGCAGCAAAGGTTTACAAGTGGTTTATCAGGCAAATGATTAAAATCAGGATACAGAGCAACCAAAAGCAGAGTACTGTTCACAAGGAAACTCACTCAATAACTGTGTAGTGTATAAGGCAGTGCTTTATAGGAGGATGATAATGACTGACAGCTGGCAGGAGGTGTGCAAATTTACTTCTCCCTTATTGAATATGCAGACTGACAGCTGACAGGGAGTGTTTTACTGAAGGGGCATGGTCAGATGATGTTGTGCTGACCTCACGATCACGCCCACAAACATTGTAACAGTTGGGAAGCATAGCGGCTGCCATGTTGAGGGAGTCACACTGCTCTCTGTTTGCTCTGTTTGATCCTTCTTCAGCGGAGTATTAACGGTTAGACCAGCCGAACCATTACACCTTTACACTTTTCATTAGATTGACACAGCCAAGTCACTTCAGGCAAGTATTTGCAAGGGTTAACAATACACTTTCTCATCTGTACTAGACCTAGAAAATGCCCAAACACCTCTTAATGCCACCCACACTAAACTATCTCTGCTGCCACCATTTAGAATTATTATATTGTAAATCCTAAGGAAA